>NW_027212306.1:0-35638 GCF_036971445.1 Narcine bancroftii | reverse complement strand
TGGCTGGGAAACAGAGGTGGAGAATCAGATATAGGGAATGAGAGGTGGGGAATCAAGGGTTGTGAATCAGAGGTAGGGAATCAGACGCGGGGAATCAGAGGCGGGGAATCAGAGGCAGGGAATCGGATGTGCGGAATCAGAGATGGGGAATCAGAGGTGGGGAATCAGAGTCCGGGAATCAGATATGGGGAAACAGAGGCGGGGAATCAGATATGGGGAATCAGAGGTGGGGAATCAGAGGTGGTGATTCAGAGATGGGGAATCAGAGGCGGGGAATCAGAGGCAGGGAATCAGACGCGGGGAATCAGAGGTGGGGAATCAGAGCTGGGGAATCAGAGGCGGGGAATCAGAGGCAGGGAATCAGACGCGGGGTATCAGAGGCGGGAATCAGAGCTGGGGAATCAGAGGCGGGAAATCAGAGTTGGGGAATCAGAGGCGGGGAATCACAGGCGGGGAATTAGAGGCGGGGAATCAGAGGCAGGGAATCAGAGATGAGGAATCAGAGGCAGGGCATCAGAGGCAGGGAATCAGACGCGGGGTATCAGCGGCGGGGAATCAGAGCTGGGGAATCAGAGGCGGGGAATCAGAGTTGGGGATTCAGAGGCGGGGAATCAGATATGGGGAAACAGAGTCGGAGAATCAGAGGCTGGGAAACAGAGGAGGAGAATCAGATATAGGGAATCAGAGGTGGGGAATCATAGGTTGGGAATCAGAGGGAGGGAATCAGACGCGGGGAATCAGAGGCGGGGAATCAGAGGCAGGGAATCGGATGTGCGGAATGAGAGATGGGGAATCAGAGGTGGGGAATCAGAGTCCGGGAATCAGATATGGGGAAACAGAGGCGGGGAATCAGAGGCGGGGAAACAAAGTCGGGGAATCAGATATGGGGAATCAGAGGTGGGGAATCACAGGTTGGAATCAGATGCGGGGAATCAGAGGCGGGGAATCAGAGGCAGGGAATCAGAGGCAGGGAATCAGATGTGGGGAATCAGAGATGGGGAATCAGAGGCAGGGAATCAGAATCAGAAGCGGGGAATCAGAGGCCGGGAATCAGAGGCCGGGAATCAGAGGCCGGGAATCAGTGGTGGGGATTCAGAGTCCGGGAATAAGAGGCAGGGAAACAGAGGCAGGGAATCAGATATGGGGAATCAGAGGTGGCGAATCAGAGGCAATGAATCAGTGATGGGGAAGCAGAGGTGGGGAATCAGATGTGATGAATTAGAGATGGGGAATCAGAGGCGGGGTATCAGAGGCGGCGAATCAGAGGCAGGGAAACAGAGGCGGGGAATCAGATATGGGGAATCAGAGGTGGAGAATCAGGGGCGGGGAATCAGTGGCAGGGAATCAGAGTCCGGGAATCAGAGGCCGGGAATCAGATGCCGGGAATAAGAGGACTGGGAATCAGAGGTGGGGAATCAGAGTCCGGGAATCAGAGATGGGGAATCAGAGGCGGGGAATGAGATATGGGGAATCAGAGGCGGGGAATCAGAGGCGGGGAAACAGAGGCGGGGAATCAGATATGGTGAATCAGAGTTGGCGAATCAAAGGCGGTGATTCAGAGATGGGGAATCAGAGGCGGTGAATCAGAGATGGGGTATCAGAGGCGGGTAATCAGAGGCAGGGAATCAAACACGGGGAGTCAGAGCTGGGGAATCAGAGGCGGGGAATCAGAGTTGGGGAATCAGAGGCGGGGAATCAGATATGGGGAAACAGAGGCGTGGAATCAGAGGCAGGGAAACAGAGGCGGGGAATCAGATATGGGGAATCAGAGGTGTGGAATCAGTGGTTGGGAATCAGAGGCAGGGAATCAGAGGCGGGGAATCAGAGCTGGGGTATCAGAGGCGGGGAATCAGAATTGGGGAATCAGAGGTGGTGAATCAGAGATGGGGAATCAGAGGCGGGGAATCAGAGGTGGGGAATCAGAGGCGGGAAATCATAGCTGGCGAATCAGAGGCGGGGAATCAGAGTCGGGGAAACAGAGGCGGGGAATCAGATATGGGGAATCAGAGGTGGGGAATCAGAGGTTGTGAATCAGAGATGGGGAATCAGAGGCACGGAATCAGAGGTGGGGAATCAGAGGCGGGGAATCAGAGGCAGGGAATCAGATGTGGGGAATCAGAGATGGGGAATCAGAGGCCGGGAATCAGAGGCCTGGAATCAGATGCCGGGAATCAGAGGTGGGGAAACAGACGTGGGGAATCAGATATGGGGAATCAGAGGTGGGGAATCAGAGGTTGAGAATCAGAGGCAGGGAATCAGAGGCGGGGTATCAGAGCTGGGGAATCAGAGGCGGGGAATCAGAATTGGGGAATCAGAGATGGGGAATCAGAGATGGGGAATCAGAGGCGGGGAATCAGACGCAGGGAATCAGAGGTGGTGAATCAGAGATGGGGATTCAGAGGCGGGGAATCAGAGGCAGGGAATCGGACGCGGGGAATCAGAGGCGGGGAATCATAGCTGGCGTATCAGAGGCGGGGAATCAGAGTTGGGGAATCAGAAGCGGGGAATCAGATATGGGGAATCAGAGGCGGGGTATCAGAGGCGGGGAATCAGAATTGGGGTATCAGAAATGGGGAATCAGAGGCGGTGAATCAGAGATGGGGTATCAGAGGCGCGTAATCAGAGGCAGGGAATCAAACACGGGGAGTCAGAGCTGGGGAATCAGAGGCGGGGAATCAGAGTTGGGGAATCAGAGGCGGGGAATCAGATATGGGGAAACAGAGGCGGGGAATCAGAGGCAGGGAAACAGAGGCGGGGAATCAGATATGGGGAATCAGTGGTGTGGAATCAGTGGTTGGGAATCAGAGGCAGGGAATCAGAGGCGGGGAATCAGAGCTGGGGAATCAGAGGCGGGGAATCAGAATTGGGGAATCAGATGTGGTGAATCAGAGATGGGGAATCAGAGGCGGGGAATCAGAGGCAGGGAATTAGACACGTGAAACCAGAGGCGGGGAATCATAGCTGGCGAATCAGAGGCGGGGAATCAGAGGTGGGGAATCAGAGGCGGGAAATCATAGCTGGCGAATCAGAGGCGGGGAATCAGAGTCGGGGAAACAGAGGCGGGGAATCAGATATGGGGAATCAGAGGTGGGGAATCAGAGGTTGTGAATCAGAGATGGGGAATCAGAGGCAGGGAATCAGAGGTGGGGAATCAGAGGCGGGGAATCAGAGGCGGGGAATCAGAGGCAGGGTATCAGAGGCAGGTAATCAGATGTGGGGAATCAGAGATGGGGAATCAGAGGCAGGGAATCAGAATCAGAAGCGGGGAATCAGAGACCGGGAATCACAGGCCGGGAATCAGAGGCCTGGAATCAGATGCCGGGAATCAGAGGTGGGGAAACAGACGTGGGGAATCAGATATGGGGAATCAGAGGTGGGGAATCAGAGGTTGAGAATCAGAGGCAGGGAATCAGAGGCGGGGTATCAGAGCTGGGGAATCAGAGGCGGGGAATCAGAATTGGGGAATCAGAGATGGGGAATCAGAGATGGGGAATCAGAGGCGGGGAATCAGACGCAGGGAATCAGAGGTGGTGAATCAGAGATGGGGATTCAGAGGCGGGGAATCAGAGGCAGGGAATCGGACGCGGGGAATCAGAGGCGGGGAATCATAGCTGGCGTATCAGAGGCGGGGAATCAGAGTTGGGGAATCAGAAGCGGGGAATCAGATATGGGGAATCAGAGGCGGGGTATCAGAGGCGGGGAAACTGTGGCGGGGAATCAGATATGGGGAATCAGAGATGGGGAATCAGAGATGGGGAATCAGAGGCGGGGAATCAGAATTGGGGAATCAGAGATGGGGAATCAGAGATGGGGAATCAGAGGCGGGGAATCAGACGCAGGGAATCAGAGGTGGTGAATCAGAGATGGGGATTCAGAGGCGGGGAATTAGAGGCAGGGAATCAGAAGCTGGGAATCAGAGGCGGGGAATCATAGCTGGCGAATCAGAGGCGGGGAATCAGAGTTGGGGAATCTGAAGTGGAGAATCAGATATGGGGAATCAGAGGCGGGGAATCAGAGTCGGGGAAACAGAGGCGGGGAATCAGATATGGGGAATCAGAGGTGGGGAATCAGAGGTGATGAATCAGAGATGGGGAATCAGAGGCGGGGAATCAGAGGCAGGGAATCAGACGCGGGGAATCAGAGGTGGGGAATCAGAGCTGGGGAATCAGAGGCGGGGAATCAGAGGCAGGGAATCAGATGCGGGGTATCAGAGGTGGGGAATCAGAGCTGGGGAATCAGAGGCGGGGTATCAGGGTTGGGGAATCAGAGGCGGGGAATAAGATATGGGGAAACAGAGTCAGAGAATCAGAGGCTGGGAAACAGAGGCGGAGAATCAGATATAGTGAATCAGAGGTGGGGAATCATAGATTGGGAATCAGAGGTAAGGAATCAGACGCGGGGAATCAGAGGCGGGGAATCAGAGGCAGGGAATCGGATGTGCGGAATCAAAGATGGGGAATAAGAGGTGGGGAATCAGAATCCGGGAATCAGATATGGGGAAACAGAGGCGGGGAATCAGAGGCGGGGAAACAGAGGCGGGGCATCAGATATGGGGAATCAGAGGTGGGGAATCAGAGGTTGGGAATCAGAGGCGGGGAATCAAATGTGGGGATCAGAGGCAGGGAATCAGAGGCAGGGAATCAGATGTGGGGAATAAGAGATGGGGAATCAGAGGCAGGGAATCAGAATGAGAAGCGGGGTATCAGAGGCCGGGAATCAGAGGCCGGGAATCAGAGGCCGGGAATCAGAGGCCGGGAATCAGAGGCCGGGAATCAGAGGTGGGGACTCAGAGTCCGGGAATCAGAGGCGGGGAATCTGAGGCGGGGAAACAGAGGCGGGGAATCAGATATGGGGAATCAGAGGTGGGGAATCAGAGGTGGTGAATCAGAGATGGTGAATCAGAGGCGGGGAATCAGAGGCGGGGAATGAGACGCGGGGAATCAGAGGCGGGGAATCAGAGCTGGGGAATCAGAGGCGGGGAATCAGAGTTGGGGAATCAGAGGCGGGG
This sequence comes from Narcine bancroftii, assembly GCF_036971445.1. Classification (NCBI taxonomy): domain Eukaryota; kingdom Metazoa; phylum Chordata; class Chondrichthyes; order Torpediniformes; family Narcinidae; genus Narcine; species Narcine bancroftii. Next base: position 30,630 of record NW_027212306.1, on the reverse strand, counting down.
AATCAGAGGCGGGGAATCAGAGGCAGGGAATCAGAGATTAGGAATCAGAGGCAGGGCATCAGAGGCAGGGAATCAGACGCGTGGTATCAGAGGTGGGGAATTAGACCTGGGGAATCAGGGGCAGGGAATCAGAGTTGGGGAATCAAAGGCGAGGAATCGGATATGGGGAAACAGAGGCGGGAAATCATAGGCTGGGAAACAGAGGCGGAGAATCAGATATAGTGAATCAGAGGTGGGGAATCATAGGTTGGGAATGAGAGGTAGGGAATCAGACGCAGGGAATCAGAGGCAGGGAATCGGATGTGCGGAATCAGAGATGGGTAATCTGAGCTGGGGAATCAGAGTCCGGGAATCAGATATGGGGAAACAGAGGTGGGGAATCAGAGGCGGGGAAACAGAGGCGGATAATCAGATATGGGGAATCAGAGGTGGGGAATCAGAGGCGGGGAATCAGAGGCGGGGAATCAGAGGCAGGGAATCAGATGTGGGGAATCAGAGATGGGGAATCAGAGGCAGGGAATCAGAATCAGAAGCGGGGAATCAGAGGCCGGGAATCAGAGGCCGGGAATAAGAGGCCTGGAATCAGAGGCCGGGAATCAGAGGTGGGGAAACAGACGCGGGGAATCAGATATGGGGAATCAGAGGTGGGGAATCAGAGGTTGAGAATCAGAGCTGGGGAATCAGAGGCGGGGAATCAGAATTGGGGAATCAGAGATGGGGAATCAGATATGGGGAATCAGAGGTGGGGAATCAGAGGTGATGAATCAGAGATGGGGAATCAGAGGCGGGGAGTCAGAGGCAGGGAATCAGACGCGGGGAATCAGAGGTGGGGAATCAGAGCTGGGGAATCAGGGGCGGGGAATCAGAGGCAGGGAATCAGACGCGGGGTATCAGAGGCGGGGAATCAGAGCTGGGGAATCAGAGGCGGGGAATCAGAGTTGGGGAATCAGAGGCGGGGAATCAGATATGGGGAAACAGAGTCAGAGAATCAGAGGCTGGGAAACAGAGGCGGAAAATCAGATATAGGGAATCAGAGGTGGGGAATCAAGGGTTGTGAATCAGAGATAGGGAATCAGACGCGGGGAATCAGAGGCGGGGAATCAGAGGCAGGGAATCGGATGTGCGGAATCAGAGATGGGGAATCAGAGGTGGGGAATCAGAGTCTGGGAATCAGATATGGTGAAACAGAGGCGGGGAATCAGATATGGGGAATCAGAGGTGGGGAATCAGAGGTGGTGATTCAGAGATGGGGAATCAGAGGCGGGGAATCAGAGGTGGGGAATCAGAGCTGGGGAATCAGAGGCGGGGAATCAGAGGCAGGGAATCAGACGCGGGGTATCAGAGGCGGGGAATCAGAGTTGGGGATTCAGAGGCGGGGAATCAGAGGCCGGGAATCAGAGGCCGGGAATCAGAGGCGGGGAATCTGAGGCGGGGAAACAGAGCTGGGGAATCAGATATGGGGAATCAGAGGTGGGGAATCAGAGGTGGTGAATCAGAGATGGGGAATCAGAGGGGGGGAATCAGAGGCAGGGAATCAGACGCGGGGAATCAGAGGCTGGGAATCAGAACTGGGGAATCAGAGGCGGGGAATCAGAGGCGGGGAATCAGAGGCAGAGAATCAGAGATTAGGAATCAGAGGCAGGGCATCAGAGGCAGGGAATCAGACGCGGGGTATCAGAGGAGGGGAATCAGAGCGGGGGAATCAGGGGCGGGGAATCAGAGTTGGGGAATCAGAGGCGGGGAATCAGATATGGGGAAACAGAGGCGGGGAATCAGAGGCTGGGAAACAGAGGCGGAGAATCAGATATAGGGAATCAGAGGTGGGGAATCATAGGTTGGGAATCAGAGGTAGGGAATCAGACGCAGGGAATCAGAGGCGGGGAATCAGAGCTGGGGAATCAGAGGCGGGGAATCAGAATTGGGGAATCAGATGTGGTGAATCAGAGATGGGGAATCAGAGGCGGGGAATCAGAGGCAGGGAATTAGACACGTGAAACCAGAGGCGGGGAATCATAGCTGGCGAATCAGAGGCGGGGAATCAGAGGTGGGGAATCAGAGGCGGGAAATCATAGCTGGCGAATAAGAGGCGGGGAATCAGAGTCGGGGAAACAGAGGCGGGGAATCAGATATGGGGAATCAGAGGTGGGGAATCAGAGGTTGTGAATCAGAGATGGGGAATCAGAGGCAGGGAATCAGAGGTGGGGAATCAGAGGCGGGGAATCAGAGGCGGGGAATCAGAGGCAGGGTATCAGAGGCAGGTAATCAGATGTGGGGAATCAGAGATGGGGAATCAGAGGCAGGGAATCAGAGTCAGAAGCGGGGAATCAGAGACCGGGAATCACAGGCCGGGAATCAGAGGCCTGGAATCAGATGCCGGGAATCAGAGGTGGGGAAACAGACGTGGGGAATCAGATATGGGGAATCAGAGGTGGGGAATCAGAGTTGGGGAATCAGAGGCGGGGAATCAGATATGGGGAAACAGAGGCGGGGAATCAGAGGCAGGGAAACAGAGGCGGGGAATCAGATATGGGGAATCAGTGGTGTGGAATCAGTGGTTGGGAATCAGAGGCAGGGAATCAGAGGCGGGGAATCAGAGCTGGGGAATCAGAGGCGGGGAATCAGAATTGGGGAATCAGATGTGGTGAATCAGAGATGGGGAATCAGAGGCGGGGAATCAGAGGCAGGGAATTAGACACGTGAAACCAGAGGCGGGGAATCATAGCTGGCGAATCAGAGGCGGGGAATCAGAGGTGGGGAATCAGAGGCGGGAAATCATAGCTGGCGAATCAGAGGCGGGGAATCAGAGTCGGGGAAACATAGCTGGCGAATCAGAGGCGGGGAATCAGAGGTGGGGATTCAGAGGCGGGGAATCAGAGGCTGGGAATCAGAACTGGGGAATCAGAGGCGGGGAATCAGAGGCGGGGAATCAGAGGAGGGGAATTAGACCTGGGGAATCAGGGGCAGGGAATCAGAGTTGGGGAATCAAAGGCGAGGAATCGGATATGGGGAAACAGAGGCGGGAAATCATAGGCTGGGAAACAGAGGCGGAGAATCAGATATAGGGAATCAGAGGTGGGGAATCATAGGTTGGGAATGAGAGGTAGGGAATCAGACGCAGGGAATCAGAGGCAGGGAATCGGATGTGCGGAATCAGAGATGGGTAATCTGAGCTGGGGAATCAGAGTCCGGGAATCAGATATGGGGAAACAGAGGTGGGGAATCAGAGGCGGGGAAACAGAGGCGGATAATCAGATATGGGGAATCAGAGGTGGGGAATCAGAGGCGGGGAATCAGAGGCGGGGAATCAGAGGCAGGGAATCAGATGTGGGGAATCAGAGATGGGGAATCAGAGGCAGGGAATCAGAATCAGAAGCGGGGAATCAGAGGCCGGGAATCAGAGGCCGGGAATAAGAGGCCTGGAATCAGAGGCCGGGAATCAGAGGTGGGGAAACAGACGCGGGGAATCAGATATGGGGAATCAGAGGTGGGGAATCAGAGGTTGAGAATCAGAGCTGGGGAATCAGAGGCGGGGAATCAGAATTGGGGAATCAGAGATGGGGAATCAGATATGGGGAATCAGAGGTGGGGAATCAGAGGTGATGAATCAGAGATGGGGAATCAGAGGCGGGGAGTCAGAGGCAGGGAATCAGACGCGGGGAATCAGAGGTGGGGAATCAGAGCTGGGGAATCAGGGGCGGGGAATCAGAGGCAGGGAATCAGACGCGGGGTATCAGAGGCGGGGAATCAGAGCTGGGGAATCAGAGGCGGGGAATCAGAGTTGGGGAATCAGAGGCGGGGAATCAGATATGGGGAAACAGAGTCAGAGAATCAGAGGCTGGGAAACAGAGGCGGAAAATCAGATATAGGGAATCAGAGGTGGGGAATCAAGGGTTGTGAATCAGAGATAGGGAATCAGACGCGGGGAATCAGAGGCGGGGAATCAGAGGCAGGGAATCGGATGTGCGGAATCAGAGATGGGGAATCAGAGGTGGGGAATCAGAGTCTGGGAATCAGATATGGTGAAACAGAGGCGGGGAATCAGATATGGGGAATCAGAGGTGGGGAATCAGAGGTGGTGATTCAGAGATGGGGAATCAGAGGCGGGGAATCAGAGGTGGGGAATCAGAGCTGGGGAATCAGAGGCGGGGAATCAGAGGCAGGGAATCAGACGCGGGGTATCAGAGGCGGGGAATCAGAGTTGGGGATTCAGAGGCGGGGAATCAGAGGCCGGGAATCAGAGGCCGGGAATCAGAGGCGGGGAATCTGAGGCGGGGAAACAGAGCTGGGGAATCAGATATGGGGAATCAGAGGTGGGGAATCAGAGGTGGTGAATCAGAGATGGGGAATCAGAGGGGGGGAATCAGAGGCAGGGAATCAGACGCGGGGAATCAGAGGCTGGGAATCAGAACTGGGGAATCAGAGGCGGGGAATCAGAGGCGGGGAATCAGAGGCAGAGAATCAGAGATTAGGAATCAGAGGCAGGGCATCAGAGGCAGGGAATCAGACGCGGGGTATCAGAGGAGGGGAATCAGAGCGGGGGAATCAGGGGCGGGGAATCAGAGTTGGGGAATCAGAGGCGGGGAATCAGATATGGGGAAACAGAGGCGGGGAATCAGAGGCTGGGAAACAGAGGCGGAGAATCAGATATAGGGAATCAGAGGTGGGGAATCATAGGTTGGGAATCAGAGGTAGGGAATCAGACGCAGGGAATCAGATATGGGGAAACAGAGGCGGGGAATCAGAGGCGGGGAAACAGAGGCGGGGAATCAGATATGGGGAATCAGAGGTGGGGAATCAGAGGCGGGGAATCAGAGGCGGGGAATCAGAGGCAGGCTATCAGAGGCAGGGAATCAGATGTGGGGAATCAGAGATGGGGAATCAGAGGCAGGGAATCAGAATCAGAGCTGGGGAATCAGAGGCGGGGAATCATAATTGGGGAATCAGAGATGGGGAATCAGAGATGGGGAATCAGAGGCGGGGAATCAGACGCAGGGAATCAGAGGTGGTGAATCAGAGATGGGGATTCAGAGGCGTGGAATCAGAGGCAGGGAATCAGATGCGGGGAATCAGAGGCGGGGAATCATAGCTGGCGAATCAGAGGCGGGGAATCAGAGTTGGGGAATCAGAAGCGGGGAATCAGGTATGGGGAATCAGAGGCGGGGTATCAGAGGAGGGGAAACTGTGGCGGGGAATCAGATATGGGGAATCAGAGGTGGGGAATCAGAGGTGATGAATCAGAGATGGGGAATCAGAGGCGGGGAATCAGAGGCAGGGTATGAGACGCGGGGTATCAGAGGCGGGGAATCAGAGCTGGGGAATCAGAGGCGGGGAATCAGAGTTGGGGAATCAGAGGCGGGGAATCAGATATGGGGAAACAGAGTCGGAGAATCAGAGGCTGGGAAACAGAGGCGGAGAATCAGATATAGGGAATCAGAGGTGGGGAATCAAGGGTTGTGAATCAGAGGTAGGGAATCAGACGCGGGGAATCAGAGGTGGGGAATTAGACCTGGGGAATCAGGGGCAGGGAATCAGAGTTGGGGAATCAAAGGCGAGGAATCAGATATGGGGAAACAGAGGCGGGAAATCATAGGCTGGGAAACAGAGGCGGAGAATCAGATATAGGGAATCAGAGGTGGGGAATCATAGGTTGGGAATGAGAGGTAGGGAATCAGACGCAGGGAATCAGAGGCAGGGAATCGGATGTGCGGAATCAGAGATGGGTAATCTGAGCTGGGGAATCAGAGTCCGGGAATCAGATATGGGGAAACAGAGGTGGGAAATCAGAGGCGGGGAAACAGAGGCGGATAATCAGATATGGGGAATCAGATGTGGGGAATCAGAGATGGGGAATCAGAGGCAGGGAATCAGAATCAGAAGCGGGGAATCTGAGGCCGGGAATCAGAGGCCGGGAATCAGAGGCCTGGAATCAGAGGCCGGGAATCAGAGGTGGGGAAACAGACGCGGGGAATCAGATATGGGGAATCAGAGGTGGGGAATCAGAGGTTGAGAATCAGAGGCAGGGAATCAGAGGCGGGGTATCAGAGCTGGGGAATCAGAGGCGGGGAATCAGAATTGGGGAATCAGAGATAGGGAATCAGATATGGGGAATCAGATGTGGGGAATCAGAGGTGATGAATCAGAGATGGGGAATCAGAGGCGGGGAGTCAGAGGCAGGGAATCAGACGCGGGGAATCAGAGGTGGGGAATCAGAGCTGGGGAATCAGGGGCGGGGAATCAGAGGCAGGGAATCAGACGCGGGGTATCAGAGGCGGGGAATCAGAGCTGGGGAATCAGAGGCGGGGAATCAGAGTTGGGGAATCAGAGGCGGGGAATCAGATATGGGGAAACAGACTCAGAGAATCAGAGGCTGGGAAACAGAGGCGGAGAATCAGATATAGGGAATCAGAGGTGGGGAATCAAGGGTTGTGAATCAGAGATAGGGAATCAGACACGGGCAATCAGAGGGGGGGAATCAGAGGCAGGGAATCGGATGTGCGGAATCAGAGATGGGGAATCAGAGGTGGGGTATCAGAGTCCGGGAATCAGATATGGTGAAACAGAGGCGGGGAATCAGATATGGGGAATCAGAGGTGGGGAATCAGAGGTGGTGATTCAGAGATGGGGAATCAGAGGCGGGGAATCAGAGGTGGGGAATCAGAGCTGGGGAATCAGAGGCGGGGAATCAGAGGCAGGGAATCAGACGCGGGGTATCAGAGGCGGGGAATCAGAGTTGGGGATTCAGAGGCGGGGAATCAGAGGCCGGGAATCAGAGGCCGGGAATCAGAGGTGGGGACTCAGAGTCCGGGAATCAGAGGCGGGGAATCTGAGGCGGGGAATCAGAGGCGGGGAATCAGATATGGGGAATCAGAGGTGGGGAATCAGAGGCAGGGAATCAGACGCGGGGAATCAGAGGCTGGGAATCAGAACTGGGGAATCAGAGGCGGGGAATCAGAGGCGGGGAATCAGAGGCAGAGAATCAGAGATTAGGAATCAGAGGCAGGGCATCAGAGGCAGGGAATCAGACGCGGGGTATCAGAGGAGGGGAATCAGAGCGGGGGAATCAGGGGCGGGGAATCAGAGTTGGGGAATCAGAGGCGGGGAATCAGATATGGGGAAACAGAGTCGGGGAATCAGAGGCTGGGAAACAGAGGCGGAGAATCAGATATAGGGAATCAGAGGTGGGGAATCATAGGTTGGGAATCAGAGGTAGGGAATCAGACGCAGGGAATCAGAGGCGGGGAATCAGAGGCAGGGAATCGGATGTGCGGAATCAGAGATGGGTAATCTGAGCTGGGGAATCAGAGTCCGGGAATCAGATATGGGGAAACAGAGGCGGGGAATCAGAGGCGGGGAAACAGAGGCGGGGAATCAGATATGGGGAATCAGAGGTGGAGAATCAGAGGCGGGGAATCAGAGGCGGGGAATCAGAGGCAGGGTATCAGAGGCAGGGAATCAGATGTGGGGAATCAGAGATGGGGAATCAGAGGCAGGGAATCAGAATCAGAAGCGGGGAATCAGAGGCCGGGAATCAGAGGCCGGGAATCAGAGGCCTGGAATCAGATGCCGGGAATCAGAGGTGGGGAAACAGACGTGGGGAATCAGATATGGGGAATCAGAGGTGGGGAATCAGAGGCGGGGAATCAGAATTGGGGAATCAGAGATGGGGAATCAGAGATGGGGAATCAGAGGCGGGGAATCAGACACAGGGAATCAGAGGTGGTGAATCAGAGATGGGGATTCAGAGGCGTGGAATCAGAGGCAGGGAATCAGACGCGGGGAATCAGAGGCGGGGAATCATAGCTGGCGAATCAGAGGCGGGGAATCAGAGTTGGGGAATCAGAAGCGGGGAATCAGATATGGGGAATCAGAGGCGGGGTATCAGAGGCGGGGAAACTGTGGTGGGGAATCAGATATGGGGAATCAGAGGTGGGGAATCAGAGGTGATGAATCAGAGATGGGGAATCAGAGGAGGGGAATCAGAGGCAGGGAATCAGACGCGGGGAATCAGAGGTGGGGAATCAGAGCTGGGGAATCAGAGGCAGGGTATGAGACGCGGGGTATCAGAGGCGGGGAATCAGAGCTGGGGAATCAGAGGCGGGGAATCAGAGTTGGGGAATCAGAGGCGGGGAATCAGATATGGGGAAACAGAGTCGGAGAATCAGAGGCTGGGAAACAGAGGTGGAGAATCAGATATAGGGAATGAGAGGTGGGGAATCAAGGGTTGTGAATCAGAGGTAGGGAATCAGACGCGGGGAATCAGAGGCGGGGAATCAGAGGCAGGGAATCGGATGTGCGGAATCAGAGATGGGGAATCAGAGGTGGGGAATCAGAGTCCGGGAATCAGATATGGGGAAACAGAGGCGGGGAATCAGATATGGGGAATCAGAGGTGGGGAATCAGAGGTGGTGATTCAGAGATGGGGAATCAGAGGCGGGGAATCAGAGGCAGGGAATCAGACGCGGGGAATCAGAGGTGGGGAATCAGAGCTGGGGAATCAGAGGCGGGGAATCAGAGGCAGGGAATCAGACGCGGGGTATCAGAGGCGGGGAATCAGAGCTGGGGAATCAGAGGCGGGAAATCAGAGTTGGGGAATCAGAGGCGGGGAATCACAGGCGGGGAATTAGAGGCGGGGAATCAGAGGCAGGGAATCAGAGATGAGGAATCAGAGGCAGGGCATCAGAGGCAGGGAATCAGACGCGGGGTATCAGCGGCGGGGAATCAGAGCTGGGGAATCAGAGGCGGGGAATCAGAGTTGGGGATTCAGAGGCGGGGAATCAGATATGGGGAAACAGAGTCGGAGAATCAGAGGCTGGGAAACAGAGGAGGAGAATCAGATATAGGGAATCAGAGGTGGGGAATCATAGGTTGGGAATCAGAGGGAGGGAATCAGACGCGGGGAATCAGAGGCGGGGAATCAGAGGCAGGGAATCGGATGTGCGGAATGAGAGATGGGGAATCAGAGGTGGGGAATCAGAGTCCGGGAATCAGATATGGGGAAACAGAGGCGGGGAATCAGAGGCGGGGAAACAAAGTCGGGGAATCAGATATGGGGAATCAGAGGTGGGGAATCACAGGTTGGGAATCAGATGCGGGGAATCAGAGGCGGGGAATCAGAGGCAGGGAATCAGAGGCAGGGAATCAGATGTGGGGAATCAGAGATGGGGAATCAGAGGCAGGGAATCAGAATCAGAAGCGGGGAATCAGAGGCCGGGAATCAGAGGCCGGGAATCAGAGGCCGGGAATCAGTGGTGGGGATTCAGAGTCCGGGAATAAGAGGCAGGGAAACAGAGGCAGGGAATCAGATATGGGGAATCAGAGGTGGCGAATCAGAGGCAATGAATCAGTGATGGGGAAGCAGAGGTGGGGAATCAGATGTGATGAATTAGAGATGGGGAATCAGAGGCGGGGTATCAGAGGCGGCGAATCAGAGGCAGGGAAACAGAGGCGGGGAATCAGATATGGGGAATCAGAGGTGGAGAATCAGGGGCGGGGAATCAGTGGCAGGGAATCAGAGTCCGGGAATCAGAGGCCGGGAATCAGATGCCGGGAATAAGAGGACTGGGAATCAGAGGTGGGGAATCAGAGTCCGGGAATCAGAGATGGGGAATCAGAGGCGGGGAATGAGATATGGGGAATCAGAGGCGGGGAATCAGAGGCGGGGAAACAGAGGCGGGGAATCAGATATGGTGAATCAGAGTTGGCGAATCAAAGGCGGTGATTCAGAGATGGGGAATCAGAGGCGGTGAATCAGAGATGGGGTATCAGAGGCGGGTAATCAGAGGCAGGGAATCAAACACGGGGAGTCAGAGCTGGGGAATCAGAGGCGGGGAATCAGAGTTGGGGAATCAGAGGCGGGGAATCAGATATGGGGAAACAGAGGCGTGGAATCAGAGGCAGGGAAACAGAGGCGGGGAATCAGATATGGGGAATCAGAGGTGTGGAATCAGTGGTTGGGAATCAGAGGCAGGGAATCAGAGGCGGGGAATCAGAGCTGGGGTATCAGAGGCGGGGAATCAGAATTGGGGAATCAGAGGTGGTGAATCAGAGATGGGGAATCAGAGGCGGGGAATCAGAGGTGGGGAATCAGAGGCGGGAAATCATAGCTGGCGAATCAGAGGCGGGGAATCAGAGTCGGGGAAACAGAGGCGGGGAATCAGATATGGGGAATCAGAGGTGGGGAATCAGAGGTTGTGAATCAGAGATGGGGAATCAGAGGCACGGAATCAGAGGTGGGGAATCAGAGGCGGGGAATCAGAGGCAGGGAATCAGATGTGGGGAATCAGAGATGGGGAATCAGAGGCCGGGAATCAGAGGCCTGGAATCAGATGCCGGGAATCAGAGGTGGGGAAACAGACGTGGGGAATCAGATATGGGGAATCAGAGGTGGGGAATCAGAGGTTGAGAATCAGAGGCAGGGAATCAGAGGCGGGGTATCAGAGCTGGGGAATCAGAGGCGGGGAATCAGAATTGGGGAATCAGAGATGGGGAATCAGAGATGGGGAATCAGAGGCGGGGAATCAGACGCAGGGAATCAGAGGTGGTGAATCAGAGATGGGGATTCAGAGGCGGGGAATCAGAGGCAGGGAATCGGACGCGGGGAATCAGAGGCGGGGAATCATAGCTGGCGTATCAGAGGCGGGGAATCAGAGTTGGGGAATCAGAAGCGGGGAATCAGATATGGGGAATCAGAGGCGGGGTATCAGAGGCGGGGAATCAGAATTGGGGTATCAGAAATGGGGAATCAGAGGCGGTGAATCAGAGATGGGGTATCAGAGGCGCGTAATCAGAGGCAGGGAATCAAACACGGGGAGTCAGAGCTGGGGAATCAGAGGCGGGGAATCAGAGTTGGGGAATCAGAGGCGGGGAATCAGATATGGGGAAACAGAGGCGGGGAATCAGAGGCAGGGAAACAGAGGCGGGGAATCAGATATGGGGAATCAGTGGTGTGGAATCAGTGGTTGGGAATCAGAGGCAGGGAATCAGAGGCGGGGAATCAGAGCTGGGGAATCAGAGGCGGGGAATCAGAATTGGGGAATCAGATGTGGTGAATCAGAGATGGGGAATCAGAGGCGGGGAATCAGAGGCAGGGAATTAGACACGTGAAACCAGAGGCGGGGAATCATAGCTGGCGAATCAGAGGCGGGGAATCAGAGGTGGGGAATCAGAGGCGGGAAATCATAGCTGGCGAATCAGAGGCGGGGAATCAGAGTCGGGGAAACAGAGGCGGGGAATCAGATATGGGGAATCAGAGGTGGGGAATCAGAGGTTGTGAATCAGAGATGGGGAATCAGAGGCAGGGAATCAGAGGTGGGGAATCAGAGGCGGGGAATCAGAGGCGGGGAATCAGAGGCAGGGTATCAGAGGCAGGTAATCAGATGTGGGGAATCAGAGATGGGGAATCAGAGGCAGGGAATCAGAATCAGAAGCGGGGAATCAGAGACCGGGAATCACAGGCCGGGAATCAGAGGCCTGGAATCAGATGCCGGGAATCAGAGGTGGGGAAACAGACGTGGGGAATCAGATATGGGGAATCAGAGGTGGGGAATCAGAGGTTGAGAATCAGAGGCAGGGAATCAGAGGCGGGGTATCAGAGCTGGGGAATCAGAGGCGGGGAATCAGAATTGGGGAATCAGAGATGGGGAATCAGAGATGGGGAATCAGAGGCGGGGAATCAGACGCAGGGAATCAGAGGTGGTGAATCAGAGATGGGGATTCAGAGGCGGGGAATCAGAGGCAGGGAATCGGACGCGGGGAATCAGAGGCGGGGAATCATAGCTGGCGTATCAGAGGCGGGGAATCAGAGTTGGGGAATCAGAAGCGGGGAATCAGATATGGGGAATCAGAGGCGGGGTATCAGAGGCGGGGAAACTGTGGCGGGGAATCAGATATGGGGAATCAGAGATGGGGAATCAGAGATGGGGAATCAGAGGCGGGGAATCAGAATTGGGGAATCAGAGATGGGGAATCAGAGATGGGGAATCAGAGGCGGGGAATCAGACGCAGGGAATCAGAGGTGGTGAATCAGAGATGGGGATTCAGAGGCGGGGAATTAGAGGCAGGGAATCAGAAGCTGGGAATCAGAGGCGGGGAATCATAGCTGGCGAATCAGAGGCGGGGAATCAGAGTTGGGGAATCTGAAGTGGAGAATCAGATATGGGGAATCAGAGGCGGGGAATCAGAGTCGGGGAAACAGAGGCGGGGAATCAGATATGGGGAATCAGAGGTGGGGAATCAGAGGTGATGAATCAGAGATGGGGAATCAGAGGCGGGGAATCAGAGGCAGGGAATCAGACGCGGGGAATCAGAGGTGGGGAATCAGAGCTGGGGAATCAGAGGCGGGGAATCAGAGGCAGGGAATCAGATGCGGGGTATCAGAGGTGGGGAATCAGAGCTGGGGAATCAGAGGCGGGGTATCAGGGTTGGGGAATCAGAGGCGGGGAATAAGATATGGGGAAACAGAGTCAGAGAATCAGAGGCTGGGAAACAGAGGCGGAGAATCAGATATAGTGAATCAGAGGTGGGGAATCATAGATTGGGAATCAGAGGTAAGGAATCAGACGCGGGGAATCAGAGGCGGGGAATCAGAGGCAGGGAATCGGATGTGCGGAATCAAAGATGGGGAATAAGAGGTGGGGAATCAGAATCCGGGAATCAGATATGGGGAAACAGAGGCGGGGAATCAGAGGCGGGGAAACAGAGGCGGGGCATCAGATATGGGGAATCAGAGGTGGGGAATCAGAGGTTGGGAATCAGAGGCGGGGAATCAAATGTGGGGATCAGAGGCAGGGAATCAGAGGCAGGGAATCAGATGTGGGGAATAAGAGATGGGGAATCAGAGGCAGGGAATCAGAATGAGAAGCGGGGTATCAGAGGCCGGGAATCAGAGGCCGGGAATCAGAGGCCGGGAATCAGAGGCCGGGAATCAGAGGCCGGGAATCAGAGGTGGGGACTCAGAGTCCGGGAATCAGAGGCGGGGAATCTGAGGCGGGGAAACAGAGGCGGGGAATCAGATATGGGGAATCAGAGGTGGGGAATCAGAGGTGGTGAATCAGAGATGGTGAATCAGAGGCGGGGAATCAGAGGCGGGGAATGAGACGCGGGGAATCAGAGGCGGGGAATCAGAGCTGGGGAATCAGAGGCGGGGAATCAGAGTTGGGGAATCAGAGGCGGGGAATCAGAGGCGGGGAATCAGAGGCAGGGAATCAGAGATTAGGAATCAGAGGCAGGGCATCAGAGGCAGGGAATCAGACGCGTGGTATCAGAGGTGGGGAATTAGACCTGGGGAATCAGGGGCAGGGAATCAGAGTTGGGGAATCAAAGGCGAGGAATCGGATATGGGGAAACAGAGGCGGGAAATCATAGGCTGGGAAACAGAGGCGGAGAATCAGATATAGTGAATCAGAGGTGGGGAATCATAGGTTGGGAATGAGAGGTAGGGAATCAGACGCAGGGAATCAGAGGCAGGGAATCGGATGTGCGGAATCAGAGATGGGTAATCTGAGCTGGGGAATCAGAGTCCGGGAATCAGATATGGGGAAACAGAGGTGGGGAATCAGAGGCGGGGAAACAGAGGCGGATAATCAGATATGGGGAATCAGAGGTGGGGAATCAGAGGCGGGGAATCAGAGGCGGGGAATCAGAGGCAGGGAATCAGATGTGGGGAATCAGAGATGGGGAATCAGAGGCAGGGAATCAGAATCAGAAGCGGGGAATCAGAGGCCGGGAATCAGAGGCCGGGAATAAGAGGCCTGGAATCAGAGGCCGGGAATCAGAGGTGGGGAAACAGACGCGGGGAATCAGATATGGGGAATCAGAGGTGGGGAATCAGAGGTTGAGAATCAGAGCTGGGGAATCAGAGGCGGGGAATCAGAATTGGGGAATCAGAGATGGGGAATCAGATATGGGGAATCAGAGGTGGGGAATCAGAGGTGATGAATCAGAGATGGGGAATCAGAGGCGGGGAGTCAGAGGCAGGGAATCAGACGCGGGGAATCAGAGGTGGGGAATCAGAGCTGGGGAATCAGGGGCGGGGAATCAGAGGCAGGGAATCAGACGCGGGGTATCAGAGGCGGGGAATCAGAGCTGGGGAATCAGAGGCGGGGAATCAGAGTTGGGGAATCAGAGGCGGGGAATCAGATATGGGGAAACAGAGTCAGAGAATCAGAGGCTGGGAAACAGAGGCGGAAAATCAGATATAGGGAATCAGAGGTGGGGAATCAAGGGTTGTGAATCAGAGATAGGGAATCAGACGCGGGGAATCAGAGGCGGGGAATCAGAGGCAGGGAATCGGATGTGCGGAATCAGAGATGGGGAATCAGAGGTGGGGAATCAGAGTCTGGGAATCAGATATGGTGAAACAGAGGCGGGGAATCAGATATGGGGAATCAGAGGTGGGGAATCAGAGGTGGTGATTCAGAGATGGGGAATCAGAGGCGGGGAATCAGAGGTGGGGAATCAGAGCTGGGGAATCAGAGGCGGGGAATCAGAGGCAGGGAATCAGACGCGGGGTATCAGAGGCGGGGAATCAGAGTTGGGGATTCAGAGGCGGGGAATCAGAGGCCGGGAATCAGAGGCCGGGAATCAGAGGCGGGGAATCTGAGGCGGGGAAACAGAGCTGGGGAATCAGATATGGGGAATCAGAGGTGGGGAATCAGAGGTGGTGAATCAGAGATGGGGAATCAGAGGGGGGGAATCAGAGGCAGGGAATCAGACGCGGGGAATCAGAGGCTGGGAATCAGAACTGGGGAATCAGAGGCGGGGAATCAGAGGCGGGGAATCAGAGGCAGAGAATCAGAGATTAGGAATCAGAGGCAGGGCATCAGAGGCAGGGAATCAGACGCGGGGTATCAGAGGAGGGGAATCAGAGCGGGGGAATCAGGGGCGGGGAATCAGAGTTGGGGAATCAGAGGCGGGGAATCAGATATGGGGAAACAGAGGCGGGGAATCAGAGGCTGGGAAACAGAGGCGGAGAATCAGATATAGGGAATCAGAGGTGGGGAATCATAGGTTGGGAATCAGAGGTAGGGAATCAGACGCAGGGAATCAGAGGCGGGGAATCAGAGCTGGGGAATCAGAGGCGGGGAATCAGAATTGGGGAATCAGATGTGGTGAATCAGAGATGGGGAATCAGAGGCGGGGAATCAGAGGCAGGGAATTAGACACGTGAAACCAGAGGCGGGGAATCATAGCTGGCGAATCAGAGGCGGGGAATCAGAGGTGGGGAATCAGAGGCGGGAAATCATAGCTGGCGAATAAGAGGCGGGGAATCAGAGTCGGGGAAACAGAGGCGGGGAATCAGATATGGGGAATCAGAGGTGGGGAATCAGAGGTTGTGAATCAGAGATGGGGAATCAGAGGCAGGGAATCAGAGGTGGGGAATCAGAGGCGGGGAATCAGAGGCGGGGAATCAGAGGCAGGGTATCAGAGGCAGGTAATCAGATGTGGGGAATCAGAGATGGGGAATCAGAGGCAGGGAATCAGAGTCAGAAGCGGGGAATCAGAGACCGGGAATCACAGGCCGGGAATCAGAGGCCTGGAATCAGATGCCGGGAATCAGAGGTGGGGAAACAGACGTGGGGAATCAGATATGGGGAATCAGAGGTGGGGAATCAGAGTTGGGGAATCAGAGGCGGGGAATCAGATATGGGGAAACAGAGGCGGGGAATCAGAGGCAGGGAAACAGAGGCGGGGAATCAGATATGGGGAATCAGTGGTGTGGAATCAGTGGTTGGGAATCAGAGGCAGGGAATCAGAGGCGGGGAATCAGAGCTGGGGAATCAGAGGCGGGGAATCAGAATTGGGGAATCAGATGTGGTGAATCAGAGATGGGGAATCAGAGGCGGGGAATCAGAGGCAGGGAATTAGACACGTGAAACCAGAGGCGGGGAATCATAGCTGGCGAATCAGAGGCGGGGAATCAGAGGTGGGGAATCAGAGGCGGGAAATCATAGCTGGCGAATCAGAGGCGGGGAATCAGAGTCGGGGAAACATAGCTGGCGAATCAGAGGCGGGGAATCAGAGGTGGGGATTCAGAGGCGGGGAATCAGAGGCTGGGAATCAGAACTGGGGAATCAGAGGCGGGGAATCAGAGGCGGGGAATCAGAGGAGGGGAATTAGACCTGGGGAATCAGGGGCAGGGAATCAGAGTTGGGGAATCAAAGGCGAGGAATCGGATATGGGGAAACAGAGGCGGGAAATCATAGGCTGGGAAACAGAGGCGGAGAATCAGATATAGGGAATCAGAGGTGGGGAATCATAGGTTGGGAATGAGAGGTAGGGAATCAGACGCAGGGAATCAGAGGCAGGGAATCGGATGTGCGGAATCAGAGATGGGTAATCTGAGCTGGGGAATCAGAGTCCGGGAATCAGATATGGGGAAACAGAGGTGGGGAATCAGAGGCGGGGAAACAGAGGCGGATAATCAGATATGGGGAATCAGAGGTGGGGAATCAGAGGCGGGGAATCAGAGGCGGGGAATCAGAGGCAGGGAATCAGATGTGGGGAATCAGAGATGGGGAATCAGAGGCAGGGAATCAGAATCAGAAGCGGGGAATCAGAGGCCGGGAATCAGAGGCCGGGAATAAGAGGCCTGGAATCAGAGGCCGGGAATCAGAGGTGGGGAAACAGACGCGGGGAATCAGATATGGGGAATCAGAGGTGGGGAATCAGAGGTTGAGAATCAGAGCTGGGGAATCAGAGGCGGGGAATCAGAATTGGGGAATCAGAGATGGGGAATCAGATATGGGGAATCAGAGGTGGGGAATCAGAGGTGATGAATCAGAGATGGGGAATCAGAGGCGGGGAGTCAGAGGCAGGGAATCAGACGCGGGGAATCAGAGGTGGGGAATCAGAGCTGGGGAATCAGGGGCGGGGAATCAGAGGCAGGGAATCAGACGCGGGGTATCAGAGGCGGGGAATCAGAGCTGGGGAATCAGAGGCGGGGAATCAGAGTTGGGGAATCAGAGGCGGGGAATCAGATATGGGGAAACAGAGTCAGAGAATCAGAGGCTGGGAAACAGAGGCGGAAAATCAGATATAGGGAATCAGAGGTGGGGAATCAAGGGTTGTGAATCAGAGATAGGGAATCAGACGCGGGGAATCAGAGGCGGGGAATCAGAGGCAGGGAATCGGATGTGCGGAATCAGAGATGGGGAATCAGAGGTGGGGAATCAGAGTCTGGGAATCAGATATGGTGAAACAGAGGCGGGGAATCAGATATGGGGAATCAGAGGTGGGGAATCAGAGGTGGTGATTCAGAGATGGGGAATCAGAGGCGGGGAATCAGAGGTGGGGAATCAGAGCTGGGGAATCAGAGGCGGGGAATCAGAGGCAGGGAATCAGACGCGGGGTATCAGAGGCGGGGAATCAGAGTTGGGGATTCAGAGGCGGGGAATCAGAGGCCGGGAATCAGAGGCCGGGAATCAGAGGCGGGGAATCTGAGGCGGGGAAACAGAGCTGGGGAATCAGATATGGGGAATCAGAGGTGGGGAATCAGAGGTGGTGAATCAGAGATGGGGAATCAGAGGGGGGGAATCAGAGGCAGGGAATCAGACGCGGGGAATCAGAGGCTGGGAATCAGAACTGGGGAATCAGAGGCGGGGAATCAGAGGCGGGGAATCAGAGGCAGAGAATCAGAGATTAGGAATCAGAGGCAGGGCATCAGAGGCAGGGAATCAGACGCGGGGTATCAGAGGAGGGGAATCAGAGCGGGGGAATCAGGGGCGGGGAATCAGAGTTGGGGAATCAGAGGCGGGGAATCAGATATGGGGAAACAGAGGCGGGGAATCAGAGGCTGGGAAACAGAGGCGGAGACTCAGATATAGGGAATCAGAGGTGGGGAATCATAGGTTGGGAATCAGAGGTAGGGAATCAGACGCAGGGAATCAGAGGCGGGGAATCAGAGCTGGGGAATCAGAGGCGGGGAATCAGAATTGGGGAATCAGATGTGGTGAATCAGAGATGGGGAATCAGAGGCGGGGAATCAGAGGCAGGGAATTAGACACGTGAAACCAGAGGCGGGGAATCATAGCTGGCGAATCAGAGGCGGGGAATCAGAGGTGGGGAATCAGAGGCGGGAAATCATAGCTGGCGAATCAGAGGCGGGGAATCAGAGTCGGGGAAACAGAGGCGGGGAATCAGATATGGGGAATCAGAGGTGGGGAATCAGAGGTTGTGAATCAGAGATGGGGAATCAGAGGCAGGGAATCAGAGGTGGGGAATCAGAGGCGGGGAATCAGAGGCGGGGAATCAGAGGCAGGGTATCAGAGGCAGGTAATCAGATGTGGGGAATCAGAGATGGGGAATCAGAGGCAGGGAATCAGAATCAGAAGCGGGGAATCAGAGACCGGGAATCACAGGCCGGGAATCAGAGGCCTGGAATCAGATGCCGGGAATCAGAGGTGGGGAAACAGACGTGGGGAATCAGATATGGGGAATCAGAGGTGGGGAATCAGAGTTGGGGAATCAGAGGCGGGGAATCAGATATGGGGAAACAGAGGCGGGGAATCAGAGGCAGGGAAACAGAGGCGGGGAATCAGATATGGGGAATCAGTGGTGTGGAATCAGTGGTTGGGAATCAGAGGCAGGGAATCAGAGGCGGGGAATCAGAGCTGGGGAATCAGAGGCGGGGAATCAGAATTGGGGAATCAGATGTGGTGAATCAGAGATGGGGAATCAGAGGCGGGGAATCAGAGGCAGGGAATTAGACACGTGAAACCAGAGGCGGGGAATCATAGCTGGCGAATCAGAGGCGGGGAATCAGAGGTGGGGAATCAGAGGCGGGAAATCATAGCTGGCGAATCAGAGGCGGGGAATCAGAGTCGGGGAAACATAGCTGGCGAATCAGAGGCGGGGAATCAGAGGTGGGGAATCAGAGGCGGGGAATCAGAGGCTGGGAATCAGAACTGGGGAATCAGAGGCGGGGAATCAGAGGCGGGGAATCAGAGGCAGAGAATCAGAGATTAGGAATCAGAGGCAGGGCATCAGAGGCAGGGAATCAGACGCGGGGTATCAGAGGAGGGGAATCAGAGCGGGGGAATCAGGGGCGGGGAATCAGAGTTGGGGAATCAGAGGCGGGGAATCAGATATGGGGAAACAGAGGCGGGGAATCAGAGGCTGGGAAACAGAGGCGGAGAATCAGATATAGGGAATCAGAGGTGGGGAATCATAGGTTGGGAATCAGAGGTAGGGAATCAGACGCAGGGAATCAGAGGCGGGGAATCAGAGCTGGGGAATCAGAGGCGGGGAATCAGAATTGGGGAATCAGATGTGGTGAATCAGAGATGGGGAATCAGAGGCGGGGAATCAGAGGCAGGGAATTAGACACGTGAAACCAGAGGCGGGGAATCATAGCTGGCGAATCAGAGGCGGGGAATCAGAGATGGGGAATCAGAGGCGGGGAATCAGAGGCAGGGAATTAGACACGTGAAACCAGAGGCGGGGAATCATAGCTGGCGAATCAGAGGCGGGGAATCAGAGGTGGGGAATCAGAGGCGGGAAATCATAGCTGGCGAATCAGAGGCGGGGAATCAGAGTCGGGGAAACAGAGGCGGGGAATCAGATATGGGGAATCAGAGGTGGGGAATCAGAGGTTGTGAATCAGAGATGGGGAATCAGAGGCAGGGAATCAGAGGTGGGGAATCAGAGGCGGGGAATCAGAGGCGGGGAATCAGAGGCAGGGTATCAGAGGCAGGTAATCAGATGTGGGGAATCAGAGATGGGGAATCAGAGGCAGGGAATCAGAATCAGAAGCGGGGAATCAGAGACCGGGAATCACAGGCCGGGAATCAGAGGCCTGGAATCAGATGCCGGGAATCAGAGGTGGGGAAACAGACGTGGGGAATCAGATATGGGGAATCAGAGGCGGGGAATCAGAGTTGGGGAATCAGAGGCGGGGAATCAGATATGGGGAAACAGAGGCGGGGAATCAGAGGCAGGGAAACAGAGGCGGGGAATCAGATATGGGGAATCAGTGGTGTGGAATCAGTGGTTGGGAATCAGAGGCAGGGAATCAGAGGCGGGGAATCAGAGCTGGGGAATCAGAGGCGGGGAATCAGAATTGGGGAATCAGATGTGGTGAATCAGAGATGGGGAATCAGAGGCGGGGAATCAGAGGCAGGGAATTAGACACGTGAAACCAGAGGCGGGGAATCATAGCTGGCGAATCAGAGGCGGGGAATCAGAGGTGGGGAATCAGAGGCGGGAAATCATAGCTGGCGAATCAGAGGCGGGGAATCAGAGTCGGGGAAACAGAGGCGGGGAATCAGATATGGGGAATCAGAGGTGGGGAATCAGAGGTTGTGAATCAGAGATGGGGAATCAGAGGCAGGGAATCAGAGGTGGGGAATCAGAGGCGGGGAATCAGAGGCGGGGAATCAGAGGCAGGGTATCAGAGGCAGGTAATCAGATGTGGGGAATCAGAGATGGGGAATCAGAGGCAGGGAATCAGAATCAGAAGCGGGGAATCAGAGACCGGGAATCACAGGCCGGGAATCAGAGGCCTGGAATCAGATGCCGGGAGTCAGAGGTGGGGAAACAGACGTGGGGAATCAGATATGGGGAATCAGAGGTGGGGAATCAGAGGTTGAGAATCAGAGGCAGGGAATCAGAGGCGGGGTATCAGAGCTGGGGAATCAGAGGCGGGGAATCAGAATTGGGGAATCAGAGATGGGGAATCAGAGATGGGGAATCAGAGGCGGGGAATCAGACGCAGGGAATCAGAGGTGGTGAATCAGAGATGGGGATTCAGAGGCGGGGAATCAGAGGCAGGGAATCGGACGCGGGGAATCAGAGGCGGGGAATCATAGCTGGCGTATCAGAGGCGGGGAATCAGAGTTGGGGAATCAGAAGCGGGGAATCAGATATGGGGAATCAGAGGCGGGGTATCAGAGGCGGGGAAACTGTGGCGGGGAATCAGATATGGGGAATCAGAGATGGGGAATCAGAGATGGGGAATCAGAGGCGGGGAATCAGAATTGGGGAATCAGAGATGGGGAATCAGAGATGGGGAATCAGAGGCGGGGAATCAGACGCAGGGAATCAGAGGTGGTGAATCAGAGATGGGGATTCAGAGGCGGGGAATTAGAGGCAGGGAATCAGAAGCTGGGAATCAGAGGCGGGGAATCATAGCTGGCGAATCAGAGGCGGGGAATCAGAGTTGGGGAATCTGAAGTGGAGAATCAGATATGGGGAATCAGAGGCGGGGAATCAGAGTCGGGGAAACAGAGGCGGGGAATCAGATATGGGGAATCAGAGGTGGGGAATCAGAGGTGATGAATCAGAGATGGGGAATCAGAGGCGGGGAATCAGAGGCAGGGAATCAGACGCGGGGAATCAGAGGTGGGGAATCAGAGCTGGGGAATCAGAGGCGGGGAATCAGAGGCAGGGAATCAGATGCGGGGTATCAGAGGTGGGGAATCAGAGCTGGGGAATCAGAGGCGGGGTATCAGGGTTGGGGAATCAGAGGCGGGGAATCAGATATGGGGAAACAGAGTCAGAGAATCAGAGGCTGGGAAACAGAGGCGGAGAATCAGATATAGTGAATCAGAGGTGGGGAATCATAGATTGGGAATCAGAGGTAAGGAATCAGACGCGGGGAATCAGAGGCGGGGAATCAGAGGCAGGGAATCGGATGTGCGGAATCAAAGATGGGGAATAAGAGGTGGGGAATCAGAATCCGGGAATCAGATATGGGGAAACAGAGGCGGGGAATCAGAGGCGGGGAAACAGAGGCGGGGCATCAGATATGGGGAATCAGAGGTGGGGAATCAGAGGTTGGGAATCAGAGGCGGGGAATCAAATGTGGGGATCAGAGGCAGGGAATCAGATGTGGGGAATAAGAGATGGGGAATCAGAGGCAGGGAATCAGAATGAGAAGCGGGGTATCAGAGGCCGGGAATCAGAGGCCGGGAATCAGAGGCCGGGAATCAGAGGCCGGGAATCAGAGGCCGGGAATCAGAGGTGGGGACTCAGAGTCCGGGAATCAGAGGCGGGGAATCTGAGGCGGGGAAACAGAGGCGGGGAATCAGATATGGGGAATCAGAGGTGGGGAATCAGAGGTGGTGAATCAGAGATGGTGAATCAGAGGCGGGGAATCAGAGGCGGGGAATGAGACGCGGGGAATCAGAGGCGGGGAATCAGAGCTGGGGAATCAGAGGCGGGGAATCAGAGTTGGGGAATCAGAGGCGGGGAATCAGAGGCGGGGAATGAGACGCGGGGAATCAGAGGTGGGGAATTAGACCTGGGGAATCAGGGGCAGGGAATCAGAGTTGGGGAATCAAAGGCGAGGAATCGGATATGGGGAAACAGAGGCGGGAAATCATAGGCTGGGAAACAGAGGCGGAGAATCAGATATAGGGAATCAGAGGTGGGGAATCATAGGTTGGGAATGAGAGGTAGGGAATCAGACGCAGGGAATCAGAGGCAGGGAATCGGATGTGCGGAATCAGAGATGGGTAATCTGAGCTGGGGAATCAGAGTCCGGGAATCAGATATGGGGAAACAGAGGTGGGGAATCAGAGGCGGGGAAACAGAGGCGGATAATCAGATATGGGGAATCAGAGGTGGGGAATCAGAGGCGGGGAATCAGAGGCGGGGAATCAGAGGCAGGGAATCAGATGTGGGGAATCAGAGATGGGGAATCAGAGGCAGGGAATCAGAATCAGAAGCGGGGAATCAGAGGCCGGGAATCAGAGGCCGGGAATAAGAGGCCTGGAATCAGAGGCCGGGAATCAGAGGTGGGGAAACAGACGCGGGGAATCAGATATGGGGAATCAGAGGTGGGGAATCAGAGGTTGAGAATCAGAGCTGGGGAATCAGAGGCGGGGAATCAGAATTGGGGAATCAGAGATGGGGAATCAGATATGGGGAATCAGAGGTGGGGAATCAGAGGTGATGAATCAGAGATGGGGAATCAGAGGCGGGGAGTCAGAGGCAGGGAATCAGACGCGGGGAATCAGAGGTGGGGAATCAGAGCTGGGGAATCAGGGGCGGGGAATCAGAGGCAGGGAATCAGACGCGGGGTATCAGAGGCGGGGAATCAGAGCTGGGGAATCAGAGGCGGGGAATCAGAGTTGGGGAATCAGAGGCGGGGAATCAGATATGGGGAAACAGAGTCAGAGAATCAGAGGCTGGGAAACAGAGGCGGAAAATCAGATATAGGGAATCAGAGGTGGGGAATCAAGGGTTGTGAATCAGAGATAGGGAATCAGACGCGGGGAATCAGAGGCGGGGAATCAGAGGCAGGGAATCGGATGTGCGGAATCAGAGATGGGGAATCAGAGGTGGGGAATCAGAGTCTGGGAATCAGATATGGTGAAACAGAGGCGGGGAATCAGATATGGGGAATCAGAGGTGGGGAATCAGAGGTGGTGATTCAGAGATGGGGAATCAGAGGCGGGGAATCAGAGGTGGGGAATCAGAGCTGGGGAATCAGAGGCGGGGAATCAGAGGCAGGGAATCAGACGCGGGGTATCAGAGGCGGGGAATCAGAGTTGGGGATTCAGAGGCGGGGAATCAGAGGCCGGGAATCAGAGGCCGGGAATCAGAGGCGGGGAATCTGAGGCGGGGAAACAGAGCTGGGGAATCAGATATGGGGAATCAGAGGTGGGGAATCAGAGGTGGTGAATCAGAGATGGGGAATCAGAGGGGGGGAATCAGAGGCAGGGAATCAGACGCGGGGAATCAGAGGCTGGGAATCAGAACTGGGGAATCAGAGGCGGGGAATCAGAGGCGGGGAATCAGAGGCAGAGAATCAGAGATTAGGAATCAGAGGCAGGGCATCAGAGGCAGGGAATCAGACGCGGGGTATCAGAGGAGGGGAATCAGAGCGGGGGAATCAGGGGCGGGGAATCAGAGTTGGGGAATCAGAGGCGGGGAATCAGATATGGGGAAACAGAGGCGGGGAATCAGAGGCTGGGAAACAGAGGCGGAGAATCAGATATAGGGAATCAGAGGTGGGGAATCATAGGTTGGGAATCAGAGGTAGGGAATCAGACGCAGGGAATCAGATATGGGGAAACAGAGGCGGGGAATCAGAGGCGGGGAAACAGAGGCGGGGAATCAGATATGGGGAATCAGAGGTGGGGAATCAGAGGCGGGGAATCAGAGGCGGGGAATCAGAGGCAGGCTATCAGAGGCAGGGAATCAGATGTGGGGAATCAGAGATGGGGAATCAGAGGCAGGGAATCAGAATCAGAGCTGGGGAATCAGAGGCGGGGAATCATAATTGGGGAATCAGAGATGGGGAATCAGAGATGGGGAATCAGAGGCGGGGAATCAGACGCAGGGAATCAGAGGTGGTGAATCAGAGATGGGGATTCAGAGGCGTGGAATCAGAGGCAGGGAATCAGATGCGGGGAATCAGAGGCGGGGAATCATAGCTGGCGAATCAGAGGCGGGGAATCAGAGTTGGGGAATCAGAAGCGGGGAATCAGGTATGGGGAATCAGAGGCGGGGTATCAGAGGAGGGGAAACTGTGGCGGGGAATCAGATATGGGGAATCAGAGGTGGGGAATCAGAGGTGATGAATCAGAGATGGGGAATCAGAGGCGGGGAATCAGAGGCAGGGTATGAGACGCGGGGTATCAGAGGCGGGGAATCAGAGCTGGGGAATCAGAGGCGGGGAATCAGAGTTGGGGAATCAGAGGCGGGGAATCAGATATGGGGAAACAGAGTCGGAGAATCAGAGGCTGGGAAACAGAGGCGGAGAATCAGATATAGGGAATCAGAGGTGGGGAATCAAGGGTTGTGAATCAGAGGTAGGGAATCAGACGCGGGGAATCAGAGGCGGGGAATCAGAGGCGGGGAATCAGAGGCAGGGAATCGGATGTGCGGAATCATAGATGGGGAATCAGAGGTGGGGAATCAGAGTCCGGGAATCAGATATGGGGAAACAGAGGCGGGGAATCAGATATGGGGAATCACAGGTGGGGAATCAGAGGTGGTGATTCAGAGATGGGGAATCAGAGGCGGGGAATCAGAAGCAGGGAATCAGACGCGGGGAATCAGAGGTGGGGAATCAGAGCTGGGGAATCAGAGGCGGGGAATCAGAGGCAGGGAATCAGATGCGGGGTATCAGAGGCGGGGAATCAGAGCTGGGGAATCAGAGGCGGGGAATCAGATATGGGGAATCAGAGGCGGGGAATTAGAGGCGGGGAATCAGAGGCAGGGAATCAGAGATGAGGAATCAGAGGCAGGGCATCAGAGGCAGGGAATCAGACGCGGGGTATCAGCGGCGGGGAATCAGAGCTGGGGAATCAGAGGCGGGGAATCAGAGTTGGGGAATCAGAGGCGGGGAATCAGATATGGGGAAACAGAGTCGGAGAATCAGAGGCTGGGAAACAGAGGCGGAGAATCAGATATAGGGAATCAGAGGTGGGGAATCATAGGTTGGGAATCAGAGGTAGGGAATCAGACGCGGGGAATCAGAGGCGGGGAATCAGAGGCAGGGAATCGGATGTGCGGAATTAGACATGGGGAATCAGAGGTGGGGAATCAGAGTCCGGGAATCAGATATGGGGAAACAGAGGCGGGGAATCAGAGGCGGGGAAACAGAGGCGGGGAATCAGATATGGGGAATCAGAGGTGGGGACTCAGAGGTTGGGAATCTGATGCGGGGAATCAGAGGCGGGGAATCAGAGGCAGGGAATCAGAGGCAGGGAATCAGATGTGGGGAATCAGAGATGGGGAATCAGAGGCAGGGAATCAGAATCAGAAGCGGGGAATCAGAGGCCGGGAATCAGAGGCCGGGAATCAGAGGCCGGGAATCAGAGGCCGGGAATCAGTGGTGGGGATTCAGAGTCCGGGAATAAGAGGCAGGGAAACAGAGGCAGGGAATCAGATATGGGGAATCAGAGGTGGCGAATCAGAGGCAGTGAATCAGTGATGGGGAAGCAGAGGTGGGGAATCAGATGTGATGAATTAGAGATGGGGAATCAGAGGCGGGGTATCAGAGGCGGCGAATCAGAGGCAGGGAAACAGAGGCCGGGAATCAGATGCCGGGAATCAGAGATGGGGAATAAGAGGCGGGGAATGAGAAATGGGGAATCAGAGGCGGGGAATAAGAGGCGGGGAAACAGAGGCGGGGAATCAGATATGGTGAATCAGAGTTGGCGAATCAAAGGCGGTGAATCAGAGATGGGGAATCAGAGGCGGTGAATCAGAGATGGGGTATCAGAGGCGGGTAATCAGAGGCAGGGAATCAAACACTGGGAGTCAGAGCTGGGGAATCAGAGGCGGGAAATCAGAGTTGGGGAATCAGAGGCGGGGAATCAGATATGGGGAAACAGAGGCGGGGAATCATAGGCAGGGAAACAGAGGCGGGGAATCAGATATGGGGAATCAGAGGTGTGGAATCAGTGGTTGGCAATCAGAGGCAGGGAATCAGAGGCGGGGAATCAGAGCTGGGGAATCAGAGGCGGGGAATCAGAATTGGGGAATCAGAGGTGGTGAATCAGAGATGGGGAATCAGAGGCGGGGAATCAGAGGCAGGGAATCAGACACGTGAAACCAGAGGCGGGGAATCATAGCTCGCGAATCAGAGGCGGGGAATCAGAGGTGGGGAATCAGAGGCAGGGAATCATAGCTGGCGAATCAGAGGCGGGGAATCAGAGTCGGGGAAACAGAGGCGGGGAATCAGATATGGGGAATCAGAGGTGGGGAATCAGAGGTTGTGAATCAGAGATGGGGAATCAGAGGCAGGGAATCAGAGGTGGGGAATCAGAGGCAGGGAATCGGATGTGCGGAATCAGAGATGGGGAATCAGAGGTGGGGAATCAGCGGCAGGGAATCAGATATGGGGAATCAGAGGTGGGGAAGCAGAGGTTGTGAATAAGAGATGGGGAATCACAGGCGGGGAATCAGAGGCAGGGAATCAGAGCTGGGGAATCAGAGGCGGGGAATCAGAGCTGGGGAATCAGAGGCGGGGAATCAGAGTTGGGGAATCAGAGGCGGGGAATCAGATTGGGGAAACTGAGGCGGGGAATCAGAGGCGGGGAAACAGAGGTTGGGAATCAGAGGCAGGGAATCAGATTTGGGGAATCAGAGATGGGGAATCAGAGATGGGGAATCAGAGGCGGGGAATCAGAGATGCAGGGTATCAGAGGCGGGGATTCAGAGCTGGGGAATCAGAGGCGGGGTATCAGACGCGGGGAATCAGAGGCGGGGAATCAGATATGGGGAATCAGAGGCGGGGAATCAGAGGCGGGGAAACAGAGGAGGGGAATCAGATATGTGGAATCATAGGTAGGGAATCAGAGGTGGGGAATCAGAGCTGGGGAATCAGAGGCAGGGAATCAGACGCAGGGAATCAGAGGCGGGGAATCAGAGCTGGGGGATCAGAGGCGGGGAATCAGAGTTGGGGTATCAGAGGCGGGGATTTAGATATGTGGAAACAGAGGCGGGGAATCAGAGTCGAGGAAACAGAGGCGGGGAATCAGATATGGGGAATCAGAGGTGGGGAATCAGAGGTGATGAATCAGAGATGGGGAATCAGAGGCGGGGAATCAGAGGCAAGGAATCAGACGCGGGGAATCAGAGGTGGGGAATCAGAGCTGGGGAATCAGAGGCGGGGAATCAGAGGCAGGGAATCAGACGCGGGGTATCAGAGGCGGGGAATCAGAGCTGGGGAATCAGAGGCGGGGAATCAGAGTTTGGGAATCAGAGGCGGGGAATCAGATATGGGGAAACAGAGTCAGAGAATCAGAGGCTGGGAAACAGACGCGGGGAATCAGAGGCTGGGAATCAGAACTGGGGAATCAGAGGCGGGGAATCAGAGGCGGGGAATCAGAGGCAGAGAATCAGAGATTAGGAATCAGAGGCAGGGCATCAGAGGCAGGGAATCAGACGCGGGGTATCAGAGGAGGGGAATCAGAGCGGGGGAATCAGGGGCGGGGAATCAGAGTTGGGGAATCAGAGGCGGGGAATCAGATATGGGGAAACAGAGGCGGTGAATCAGAGGCTGGGAAACAGAGGAGGAGAATCAGATATGGGGAATCAGAGGTGGGGAATCAGAGGCGGGGAATCAGAGGCGGGGAATCAGAGGCAGGGTATCAGAGGCAGGGAATCAGATGTGGGGAATCAGAGATGGGAAATCAGAGGCAGGGAATCAGAATCAGAAGCGGGGAATCAGAGGCCGGGAATCAGAGGCCGGGAATCAGGGGCCTGGAATCAGATGCCGGGAATCAGAGGTGGGGAAACAGACGTGGGGAATCAGATATGGGGAATCAGAGGTGGGGAATCAGAGGTTGAGAATCAGAGGCAGGGAATCAGAATTGGGGAATCAGAGATGGGGAATCAGAGATGGGGAATCAGAGGTGGGGAATCAGACGCAGGGAATCAGAGGTGGTGAATCAGAGATGGGGATTCAGAGGCGTGGAATCAGATGCAGGGAATCAGACGCGGGGAATCAGAGGCGGGGAATCATAGCTGGCGAATCAGAGGCGGGGAATCAGAGTTGGGGAATCAGAAGCGGGGAATCAGAGGTGGGGAATCAGAGGCAGGGAATCGGATGTGCGTAATCAGAGATGGGGAATCAGAGGTGGGGAATCAGCGGCAGGGAATCAGATATGGGGAATCAGAGGTGGGGAAGCAGAGGTTGTGAATAAGAGATGGGGAATCACAGGCGGGGAATCAGAGGCAGGGAATCAGAGCTGGGGAATCAGAGGCGGGGAATCAGAGCTGGGGAATCAGAGGCGGGGAATCAGAGTTGGGGAATCAGAGGCGGGGAATCAGATTGGGGAAACTGAGGCGGGGAATCAGAGGCGGGGAAACAGAGGTTGGGAATCAGAGGCAGGGAATCAGATTTGGGGAATCAGAGATGGGGAATCAGAGATGGGGAATCAGAGGCGGGGAATCAGAGATGCAGGGTATCAGAGGCGGGGAATCAGAGCTGGGGAATCAGAGGCGGGGTATCAGACGCGGGGAATCAGAGGCGGGGAATCAGATATGGGGAATCAGAGGCGGGGAATCAGAGGCGGGGAAACAGAGGAGGGGAATCAGATATGTGGAATCATAGGTAGGGAATCAGAGGTGGGGAATCAGAGCTGGGGAATCAGAGGCAGGGAATCAGACGCAGGGAATCAGAGGCGGGGAATCAGAGCTGGGGGATCAGAGGCGGGGAATCAGAGTTGGGGTATCAGAGGCGGGGATTTAGATATGTGGAAACAGAGGCGGGGAATCAGAGTCGAGGAAACAGAGGCGGGGAATCAGATATGGGGAATCAGAGGTGGGGAATCAGAGGTGATGAATCAGAGATGGGGAATCAGAGGCGGGGAATCAGAGGCAAGGAATCAGACGCGGGGAATCAGAGGTGGGGAATCAGAGCTGGGGAATCAGAGGCGGGGAATCAGAGGCAGGGAATCAGAAGCGGGGTATCAGAGGCGGGGAATCAGAGCTGGGGAATCAGAGGCGGGGAATCAGAGTTTGGGAATCAGAGGCGGGGAATCAGATATGGGGAAACAGAGTCAGAGAATCAGAGGCTGGGAAACAGACGCGGGGAATCAGAGGCTGGGAATCAGAACTGGGGAATCAGAGGCGGGGAATCAGAGGCGGGGAATCAGAGGCAGAGAATCAGAGATTAGGAATCAGAGGCAGGGCATCAGAGGCAGGGAATCAGACGCGGGGTATCAGAGGAGGGGAATCAGAGCGGGGGAATCAGGGGCGGGGAATCAGAGTTGGGGAATCAGAGGCGGGGAATCAGATATGGGGAAACAGAGGCGGTGAATCAGAGGCTGGGAAACAGAGGAGGAGAATCAGATATGGGGAATCAGAGGTGGGGAATCAGAGGCGGGGAATCAGAGGCGGGGAATCAGAGGCAGGGTATCAGAGGCAGGGAATCAGATGTGGGGAATCAGAGATGGGAAATCAGAGGCAGGGAATCAGAATCAGAAGCGGGGAATCAGAGGCCGGGAATCAGAGGCCGGGAATCAGGGGCCTGGAATCAGATGCCGGGAATCAGAGGTGGGGAAACAGACGTGGGGAATCAGATATGGGGAATCAGAGGTGGGGAATCAGAGGTTGAGAATCAGAGGCAGGGAATCAGAATTGGGGAATCAGAGATGGGGAATCAGAGATGGGGAATCAGAGGTGGGGAATCAGACGCAGGGAATCAGAGGTGGTGAATCAGAGATGGGGATTCAGAGGCGTGGAATCAGATGCAGGGAATCAGACGCGGGGAATCAGAGGCGGGGAATCAGAATTGGGGAATCAGAGATGGGGAATCAGAGATGGGGAATCAGAGGTGGGGAATCAGACGCAGGGAATCAGAGGTGGTGAATCAGAGATGGGGATTCAGAGGCGTGGAATCAGATGCAGGGAATCAGACGCGGGGAATCAGAGGCGGGGAATCATAGCTGGCGAATCAGAGGCGGGGAATCAGAGTTGGGGAATCAGAAGCGGGGAATCAGATATGGGGAATCAGAGGCGGGGTATCAGAAGCGGGGAATCAGATATGGGGAATCAGAGGTGGGGAATCAGAGGTGGGGAATCAGAGATGGGGAATCAGAGGCGGGGAATCAGAGGCAGGGTATCAGATGCGGGGTATCAGAGGCGGGGACTCAGAGCTGGGGAATCAGAGGCGGGCAATCAGAGTTGGGGAATCAGAGGCGGGGAATCAGATATGGGGAAACAGAGTCG
>NW_027212305.1:5000-22500 GCF_036971445.1 Narcine bancroftii | reverse complement strand
CACACGCCTGTCCGCCCGCCGGCGTGGCAGCTTGCCCGCTCTCTGCACTCTGCCCAGCCCCGGTCGCCTGCCGAGGGGGATTGGAAAACGGCCGTGCACGTGGTCTCCCCTGCCGACCTAGGGAGCCCTGTGCCGGTTTCAGCTCGTGACACTTCTTTGGTGTGTGTGGTCAGACTCTTTTTCGCCTCCAGCTCGGCAGGCAGCGCACGCGCCCTGGGCCCACGTACGCACCGGTCTGCCACCCTCGCGGGGTGCGAGGTTTGTTTGCTTGAGAAGCCCTCTCTCTTGGCCAGCGAGACCCCGGAGGTCATCTCGCCCCGTCCTTGGTTAGGCCATGATCCAACACCTGGAGCGTCCGGGCTCCGCAAACTCCCGAGGCCCACAGAGATTCGGCGGTGGGTGGAACGCCCTGAGGCCGGCCGAAGGAACCACCGCCGGGCGCACAAAGTACCTCCCTCCTCCCTGAGGTGCTCTGCCGCCAAACAAAACCCATGCAGGGGCTACTCCAAAGACGGATCTCCAGCCGCAAGACCGTCAACTGCTGCGGAGGAAGATCCCAGTCACCCCCTCGTCTGAACCGTCAATTGCTGCGGAGAAGGTCTCTTCCCAAACTGGTGGGGGGGATAAAAGCCCTGGTCGTGTTCCCTCTGAGCAGTTAGGGGTAACCGACAGAGGGCCGCGTGGTGGAGTCTGTCCCAAGCCTGAAACACCAGCGTCTCCGCTGGGCCGCCGGGCCTCTCCATACGGCACGAACACGACAAGCACGATCGATCCAGGAACGACGATTTCAGGACAACTCAGACGAATGAGAGCAT
The DNA here is from genome assembly GCF_036971445.1 of Narcine bancroftii. Lineage (NCBI taxonomy): Eukaryota > Metazoa > Chordata > Chondrichthyes > Torpediniformes > Narcinidae > Narcine > Narcine bancroftii. The sequence continues at coordinate 21,685 of NW_027212305.1, read as the reverse complement.
GGTATATTTTAGCCCGAAGCCTCGCCCTTCTTTCATAGCTTCCGAGCATGTACACTTGGCCCTTCTTGCCCAAACTCTTGACGGTGCTGCCTTCCCGTCTATTTTAGTGCCTTCAACCTTAAGTATTATATTGCCTTCGAGCCCATTGTGGCACCACTTAAGGACAATGCACGAAGTGACCAACATACCAAAACTTTTTCTAAGTGTCTCTGAAAAACGTGTTCCCGAAAATCTCCGGGCACTCCGCCAATCCCCCCGTACAGAAAATGCAATTTTCGATTCGGCGGGGTAGCTCGCGGAGGGTCGACCGCGGATGCTGCATCTCAGCCCGGGTTCACGTCGAAAATCGGACCCTCATCAGAGCCTCCAGCGGCAACTCGTGAACCATGACCGGGAGTGCCCGTACCAGAAATGCAAATGCGACGTCGGCGGGCGACCGCGCGGAGGTCCCACCGGCCGAAGTCTCGTGAGGCCGGCCTGAGCCATCCGATGTTAACTTCATGGACTTCCGTGGGGAACTTGTTAACTGGCGGGCTGGCAGGAGCAAGCCATTGCCAAGCGGGCCGACTGTCGGAAGCATGACCGTCAGTTGAGCACTGTGGCCGGTAAGACACCCTTGAATCCGATACGATCGGGACTTCCGCGACCGGACTTAGGTTTCTTTTAGGACTTTGCCATTCTTGCGGGGAAAAGGGAAACACCGGAGCTCCCCGAGTTCACGAGCCGACCAAGAAGAGGTGCCACGGGGCTCCCACGAAGCGGTCGTGGTCGGCCCCTGGCCACCGGTCACCGGTCACCGAGTTCAAAACACGGCCCCTGTAATCTCCGGAGAGTCCGCCAATCCCCCCGTGCAGAAATTGCAAGTTGATGATCGGCGGATCGGACTCCGGAGGTCCTACCGAAAAGGGAGCGACCTGGTCGGCCGCTCGCCGCGGATCCTACCCCATCGGACTTCCGGGCAACCCAGAATCTCAAACCGGCGGAGGGCAAATCGTTCAGCAGAGTGCCAAGCCTCCACTGGCGGCAAGGGCCCCTCTCTGCCCCGCCGGAGGGGAGAGGGCAGACACCGGAGCTCCCCCGAATCGGTCGTAGTCGGCCCCTGGCCACCGGTCACCGAGTTCAAAACACGGCACCTGAAATCTCCGGAGAGTCCGCCAATCCCCCCGTGCAGAAAATGCAAGTTGATGATCGGCGGCTCGGGATCCGGAGGTCCTACCGAAAAGGGAGCGACCTGGTCGGCCGCACGCCGCGGATCCGACCCCATCGGACTTCCGGGCAACCCAGAATCTCAAGCCGGCGGAGGGCAAATCGTTCAGCAGAGTGCCAAGCCTCCACTTGCGGCAAGGGCCACTCTCTGCCCCGCCGGAGGGGAGAGGGCAGACACCGGAGCTCCCCCGAATCGGTCGTAGTCGGCCCCTGGCCAACGGTCACCGAGTTCAAAACACGGCACCTGAAATCTCCGGAGAGTCCGCCAATCCCCCCGTGCAGAAAATGCAAGTTGATGATCGGCGGCTCTGGATCCGGAGGTCCTACCGAAAAGGGAGCGACCTGGTCGGCCGCACGCCGCGGATCCAACCCCATCCGACTTCCGGGCAACCCAGAATCTCAACCGGGCGGAGGGCAAATCGTTCAGCTGAGTGCCAAGACTCAACTGGCGGCGAGGCTGACTCTCTGACCTAACGGCAGGGAGAGGGCAGACACCGCAGCTCTCCCGAAGCGGTCGTGGTCGGCCCCTGGCCACCGGTCACCGAGTTCAAAACACGGCACCTGAAATCTCCGGAGAGTCCGCCAATCCCCCCGTGCAGAAAATGCAAGTTGATGATCGGCGGCACGGGCTCCGGAAGTCCTACCGAAAAGGGAGCGACCTGGTCGGCCGAACTCCGTGGATCCGACCCCATACGACTTCCAGTCTCTTCGTTAATAACCATACCGGACAACTCGTAAACCAAACTCAGCTACGAACGGCAATTAGTTAAGCAGAAGGGCCGAGCAACTCGTCAACCAAACGGACGTGGGGAAACTCGTGAACCAAGCAGACGTGGGGCAACTCGTGAACCAGACGGCCAGGGAACTCGTCAATCAAGCTTTCCTGGAGCAATTCGTAAACCAAGCTGACCTACGAACGGCAATTAGTTAAGCAGAAGGGCCGGGCAACTCGTCAACCAAACGGACGTGGGGCAACTCGTGAACCAAGCAGACGTGGGGCAACTCGTGAACCAGACGGCCAGGGAACTCGTGAATCAAGCTTTCGTGGAGCAACTCGTAAACCAAGCTAACCTACGAACGGCAATGCACCAGAAGGACTGGGCAACTCATGAACCAAATGGACGTGGGGCAATTCGTGAACCAGGCAGACGTGGGGCAACTCGTGAACCAGACGGACAGGCAACTCGTGAATCAAGCTTTCGTGGGGCAACCCGTAAACCAAGCTGACCTACGAACGGCAATTAGTTAAGCAGAAGTGCCGGGCAACTCGTCAACCAAACGGACGTAGGGCAACTCGTGAACCAAGCAGACGTGGGGCAACTCGTGAACCAGACGGCCAGGGAACTCGTGAATCAAGCTTTCGTGGAGCAACTCGTAAACCAAGCTAACCTACGAACGGCAATGCACCAGAAGGACTGGGCAACTCATGAACCAAATGGACGTGTGGCAATTCGAAAACCAAGCAGACGTGCGGCAACTCGTGAACCAAGCAGACGTGGGGCAACTCGTGGACCAAGCTGACCTACGAACGGCAATTAGTTAAGCAGAAGTGCCGGGCAACTCGTCAACCAAATGGACGTGGAGCAATTAGTGAAGCAAGCAGACCTGTGGCAACTCGTCAACCAGACGGCCAGGGAACTCGTGAATCAAGCTTTCGTGGAGCAACTCGTAAACCAAGCTGACGTACGAACGTCAATTCACCAGAAGGACTGGGCAACTCATGAACCAAATGGACGTGTGGCAATTCGAAAACCAAGCAGACGTGCGGCAACTCGTGAACCAAGCAGACGTGGGGCAACTCGTGAACCAGTCAGACAGGCAACTCGTGAACCAAGCAGACGTGGGGCAACTCGTGAACCAGACGGCCAGGGAACTCGTCAATCAAGCTTTCGTGGAGCAATTCGTAAACCAAGCTGACCTACGAACGGCAATTAGTTAAGCAGAAGGGCCGGGCAACTCGTCAACCAAATGGACGTGGGGCAATTCGTGAACCAAGCAGACGTGGGGCAACTCGTGAACCAGTCAGACAGGCAACTCGTGAACCAAGCAGACGTGGGGCAACTCGTGAACCAGACGGCCAGGGAACTCGTGAATCAAGCTTTCCTGGAGCAATTCGTAAACCAAGCTGACGTACGAACGGCAATGCACCTGAAGGACTGGGCAACTCATGAACCAAATGGACGTGGGGCAATTCGTGAACCAGGCAGACGTGGGGCAACTCGTGAACCAGACGGACAGGCAACTCGTGAATCAAGCTTTCGTGGAGCAACTCGTAAACCAAGCTAACCTACGAACGGCAATGCACCAGAAGGACTGGGCAACTCATGAACCAAACGGACGTGGGGCAATTCGTGAACCAGGCAGACGTGGGGCAACTCGTGAACCAGACGGACAGGCAACTCGTGCATCAAGCTTTCGTGGGGCAACCCGTAAACCAAGCTGACCTACGAACGGCAATTAGTTAAGCAGAAGTGCCGGGCAACTCGTCAACCAAACGGACGTGGGGCAACTCGTGAAGCAAGCAGACGTGGGGCAACTCGTGAACCAGACGGCCAGGGAACTCGTGAATCAAGCTTTCGTGGAGCAACTCGTAAACCAAGCTAACCTACGAACGGCAATGCACCAGAAGGACTGGGCAACTCATGAACCAAACGGACGTGGGGCAATTCGTGAACCAGGCAGACGTGGGGCAACTCGTGAACCAGACGGACAGGCAACTCGTGCGTCAAGCTTTCGTGGGGCAACCCGTAAACCAAGCTGACCTACGAACGGCAATTAGTTAAGCAGAAGTGCCGGGCAACTCGTCAACCAAACGGACGTGGGGCAACTCGTGAAGCAAGCAGACGTGGGGCAACTCGTGAACCAGACGGCCAGGGAACTCGTGAATCAAGCTTTCGTGGAGCAACTCGTAAACCAAGCTAACCTACGAACGGCAATGCAGCAGAAGGACTGGGCAACTCATGAACCAAACGGACGTGGGGCAATTCGTGAACCAGGCAGACGTGGGGCAACTCGTGAACCAGACGGACAGGCAACTCGTGCATCAAGCTTTCGTGGGGCAACCCGTAAACCAAGCTGACCTACGAACGGCAATTAGTTAAGCAGAAGTGCCGGGCAACTCGTCAACCAAATGGACGTGGAGCAATTAGTGAAGCAAGCAGACCTGTGGCAACTCGTGAACCAGACGGCCAGGGAACTCGTGAATCAAGCTTTCGTGGAGCAACTCGTAAACCAAGCTGACCTACGAACGGCAATGCACCAGAAGGACTGGGCAACTCATGAACCAAACGGACGTGGGGCAATTCGTGAACCAGGCAGACCTGGGGCAACTCGTGAACCAGTCGGACAGGCAACTCGTGAACCAAGCAGACGTGGGGCAACTCGTGAACCAGACGGCCAGGGAACTCGTCAATCAAGCTTTCCTGGAGCAATTCGTAAACCAAGCTGACCTACGAACGGCAATTAGTTAAGCAGAAGGGCCGGGCAACTCGTCAACGAAATGGACGTGGGGCAATTCGTGAACCAAGCAGACGTGGGGCAACTCGTGAACCAGACGGCCAGGGAACTCGTGAATCAAGCTTTCGTGGAGCAACTCGTAAACCAAGCTGACGTACGAACGGCAATTCACCAGAAGGACTGGGCAACTCATGAACCAAATGGACGTGGGGCAATTCGTGAACCAGGCAGACGTGGGGCAACTCGTGAACCAGACGGACAGGCAACTCGTGAATCAAGCTTTCGTGGGGCAACTCGTAAACCAAGCTGACCTACGAACGGCAATTAGTTAAGCAGAAGTGCCGGGCAACTCGTCAACCAAATGGACGTGGAGCAATTAGTGAAGCAAGCAGACGTGGGGCAACTCGTGAACCAGACGGCCAGGGAACTCGTGAATCAAGCTTTCGTGGAGTAACTCGTAAACCAAGCTGACCTACGAACGGCAATGCACCAGAAGGACTGGGCAACTCATGAACCAAACGGACGTGGGGCAATTCGTGAACCAGGCAGACGTGGGGCAACTCGTGAACCAGACGGACAGGCAACTCGTGAGTCAAGCTTTCGTGGGGCAACCCGTAAACCAAGCTGACCTACGAACGGCAATTAGTTAAGCAGAAGTGCCGGGCAACTCGTCAACCAAATGGACGTGGAGCAATTAGTGAAGCAAGCAGACCTGGGGCAACTCGTGAACCAGACGGCCAGGGAACTCGTGAATCAAGCTTTCGTGGAGCAACTCGTAAACCAAGCTGACCTACGAACGGCAATTAGTTAAGCAGAAGGGCCGGGCAACTCGTCAACCAAACGAACGTGGGGCAACTCGTGAACCAAGCAGACGTGGGGCAACTCGTGAACCAGACGGCCAGGGAACTCGTGAATCAAGCTTTCCTGGAGCAATTCGTAAACCAAGCTGACGTACGAACGGCAATGCACCTGAAGGACTGGGCAACTCATGAACCAAATGGACGTGGGGCAATTCGTGAACCAGGCAGACGTGGGGCAACTCGTGAACCAGACGGACAGGCAACTCGTGAATCAAGCTTTCGTGGAGCAACTCGTAAACCAAGCTAACCTACGAACGGCAATGCACCAGAAGGACTGGGCAACTCATGAACCAAACGGACGTGGGGCAATTCGTGAACCAGGCAGACGTGGGGCAACTCGTGAACCAGACGGACAGGCAACTCGTGCATCAAGCTTTCGTGGGGCAACCCGTAAACCAAGCTGACCTACGAACGGCAATTAGTTAAGCAGAAGTGCCGGGCAACTCGTCAACCAAACGGACGTGGGGCAACTCGTGAAGCAAGCAGACGTGGGGCAACTCGTGAACCAGACGGCCAGGGAACTCGTGAATCAAGCTTTCGTGGAGCAACTCGTAAACCAAGCTAACCTACGAACGGCAATGCACCAGAAGGACTGGGCAACTCATGAACCAAACGGACGTGGGGCAATTCGTGAACCAGGCAGACGTGGGGCAACTCGTGAACCAGACGGACAGGCAACTCGTGCATCAAGCTTTCGTGGGGCAACCCGTAAACCAAGCTGACCTACGAACGGCAATTAGTTAAGCAGAAGTGCCGGGCAACTCGTCAACCAAACGGACGTGGGGCAACTCGTGAAGCAAGCAGACGTGGGGCAACTCGTGAACCAGACGGCCAGGGAACTCGTGAATCAAGCTTTCGTGGAGCAACTCGTAAACCAAGCTGACCTACGAACGGCAATGCACCAGAAGGACTGGGCAACTCATGAACCAAACGGACGTGGGGCAATTCGTGAACCAGGCAGACGTGGGGCAACTCGTGAACCAGACGGACAGGCAACTCGTGAGTCAAGCTTTCGTGGGGCAACCCGTAAACCAAGCTGACCTACGAACGGCAATTAGTTAAGCAGAAGTGCCGGGCAACTCGTCAACCAAATGGACGTGGAGCAATTAGTGAAGCAAGCAGACCTGGGGCAACTCGTGAACCAGACGGCCAGGGAACTCGTGAATCAAGCTTTCGTGGAGCAACTCGTAAACCAAGCTGACCTACGAACGGCAATTAGTTAAGCAGAAGGGCCGGGCAACTCGTCAACCAAACGAACGTGGGGCAACTCGTGAACCAAGCAGACGTGGGGCAACTCGTGAACCAGACGGCCAGGGAACTCGTGAATCAAGCTTTCCTGGAGCAATTCGTAAACCAAGCTGACGTACGAACGGCAATGCACCTGAAGGACTGGGCAACTCATGAACCAAATGGACGTGGGGCAATTCGTGAACCAGGCAGACGTGGGGCAACTCGTGAACCAGACGGACAGGCAACTCGTGAATCAAGCTTTCGTGGAGCAACTCGTAAACCAAGCTAACCTACGAACGGCAATGCACCAGAAGGACTGGGCAACTCATGAACCAAACGGACGTGGGGCAATTCGTGAACCAGGCAGACGTGGGGCAACTCGTGAACCAGACGGACAGGCAACTCGTGCATCAAGCTTTCGTGGGGCAACCCGTAAACCAAGCTGACCTACGAACGGCAATTAGTTAAGCAGAAGTGCCGGGCAACTCGTCAACCAAACGGACGTGGGGCAACTCGTGAAGCAAGCAGACGTGGGGCAACTCGTGAACCAGACGGCCAGGGAACTCGTGAATCAAGCTTTCGTGGAGCAACTCGTAAACCAAGCTAACCTACGAACGGCAATGCACCAGAAGGACTGGGCAACTCATGAACCAAACGGACGTGGGGCAATTCGTGAACCAGGCAGACGTGGGGCAACTCGTGAACCAGACGGACAGGCAACTCGTGCATCAAGCTTTCGTGGGGCAACCCGTAAACCAAGCTGACCTACGAACGGCAATTAGTTAAGCAGAAGTGCCGGGCAACTCGTCAACCAAACGGACGTGGGGCAACTCGTGAAGCAAGCAGACGTGGGGCAACTCGTGAACCAGACGGCCAGGGAACTCGTGAATCAAGCTTTCGTGGAGCAACTCGTAAACCAAGCTAACCTACGAACGGCAATGCACCAGAAGGACTGGGCAACTCATGAACCAAACGGACGTGGGGCAATTCGTGAACCAGGCAGACGTGGGGCAACTCGTGAACCAGACGGACAGGCAACTCGTGCGTCAAGCTTTCGTGGGGCAACCCGTAAACCAAGCTGACCTACGAACGGCAATTAGTTAAGCAGAAGTGCCGGGCAACTCGTCAACCAAACGGACGTGGGGCAACTCGTGAAGCAAGCAGACGTGGGGCAACTCGTGAACCAGACGGCCAGGGAACTCGTGAATCAAGCTTTCGTGGAGCAACTCGTAAACCAAGCTAACCTACGAACGGCAATGCAGCAGAAGGACTGGGCAACTCATGAACCAAACGGACGTGGGGCAATTCGTGAACCAGGCAGACGTGGGGCAACTCGTGAACCAGACGGACAGGCAACTCGTGCATCAAGCTTTCGTGGGGCAACCCGTAAACCAAGCTGACCTACGAACGGCAATTAGTTAAGCAGAAGTGCCGGGCAACTCGTCAACCAAATGGACGTGGAGCAATTAGTGAAGCAAGCAGACCTGTGGCAACTCGTGAACCAGACGGCCAGGGAACTCGTGAATCAAGCTTTCGTGGAGCAACTCGTAAACCAAGCTGACCTACGAACGGCAATGCACCAGAAGGACTGGGCAACTCATGAACCAAACGGACGTGGGGCAATTCGTGAACCAGGCAGACCTGGGGCAACTCGTGAACCAGTCGGACAGGCAACTCGTGAACCAAGCAGACGTGGGGCAACTCGTGAACCAGACGGCCAGGGAACTCGTCAATCAAGCTTTCCTGGAGCAATTCGTAAACCAAGCTGACCTACGAACGGCAATTAGTTAAGCAGAAGGGCCGGGCAACTCGTCAACCAAATGGACGTGGGGCAATTCGTGAACCAAGCAGACGTGGGGCAACTCGTGAACCAGACGGCCAGGGAACTCGTGAATCAAGCTTTCGTGGAGCAACTCGTAAACCAAGCTGACGTACGAACGGCAATTCACCAGAAGGACTGGGCAACTCATGAACCAAATGGACGTGGGGCAATTCGTGAACCAGGCAGACGTGGGGCAACTCGTGAACCAGACGGACAGGCAACTCGTGAATCAAGCTTTCGTGGGGCAACTCGTAAACCAAGCTGACCTACGAACGGCAATTAGTTAAGCAGAAGTGCCGGGCAACTCGTCAACCAAATGGACGTGGAGCAATTAGTGAAGCAAGCAGACGTGGGGCAACTCGTGAACCAGACGGCCAGGGAACTCGTGAATCAAGCTTTCGTGGAGTAACTCGTAAACCAAGCTGACCTACGAACGGCAATGCACCAGAAGGACTGGGCAACTCATGAACCAAACGGACGTGGGGCAATTCGTGAACCAGGCAGACGTGGGGCAACTCGTGAACCAGACGGACAGGCAACTCGTGAGTCAAGCTTTCGTGGGGCAACCCGTAAACCAAGCTGACCTACGAACGGCAATTAGTTAAGCAGAAGTGCCGGGCAACTCGTCAACCAAACGGACGTGGGGCAACTCGTGAAGCAAGCAGACGTGGGGCAACTCGTGAACCAGACGGCCAGGGAACTCGTGAATCAAGCTTTCGTGGAGCAACTCGTAAACCAAGCTGACCTACGAACGGCAATGCACCAGAAGGACTGGGCAACTCATGAACCAAACGGACGTGGGGCAATTCGTGAACCAGGCAGACGTGGGGCAACTCGTGAACCAGACGGACAGGCAACTCGTGAGTCAAGCTTTCGTGGGGCAACCCGTAAACCAAGCTGACCTACGAACGGCAATTAGTTAAGCAGAAGTGCCGGGCAACTCGTCAACCAAATGGACGTGGAGCAATTAGTGAAGCAAGCAGACCTGGGGCAACTCGTGAACCAGACGGCCAGGGAACTCGTGAATCAAGCTTTCGTGGAGCAACTCGTAAACCAAGCTGACCTACGAACGGCAATTAGTTAAGCAGAAGGGCCGGGCAACTCGTCAACCAAACGAACGTGGGGCAACTCGTGAACCAAGCAGACGTGGGGCAACTCGTGAACCAGACGGCCAGGGAACTCGTGAATCAAGCTTTCCTGGAGCAATTCGTAAACCAAGCTGACGTACGAACGGCAATGCACCTGAAGGACTGGGCAACTCATGAACCAAATGGACGTGGGGCAATTCGTGAACCAGGCAGACGTGGGGCAACTCGTGAACCAGACGGACAGGCAACTCGTGAATCAAGCTTTCGTGGAGCAACTCGTAAACCAAGCTAACCTACGAACGGCAATGCACCAGAAGGACTGGGCAACTCATGAACCAAACGGACGTGGGGCAATTCGTGAACCAGGCAGACGTGGGGCAACTCGTGAACCAGACGGACAGGCAACTCGTGCATCAAGCTTTCGTGGGGCAACCCGTAAACCAAGCTGACCTACGAACGGCAATTAGTTAAGCAGAAGTGCCGGGCAACTCGTCAACCAAACGGACGTGGGGCAACTCGTGAAGCAAGCAGACGTGGGGCAACTCGTGAACCAGACGGCCAGGGAACTCGTGAATCAAGCTTTCGTGGAGCAACTCGTAAACCAAGCTAACCTACGAACGGCAATGCACCAGAAGGACTGGGCAACTCATGAACCAAACGGACGTGGGGCAATTCGTGAACCAGGCAGACGTGGGGCAACTCGTGAACCAGACGGACAGGCAACTCGTGCATCAAGCTTTCGTGGGGCAACCCGTAAACCAAGCTGACCTACGAACGGCAATTAGTTAAGCAGAAGTGCCGGGCAACTCGTCAACCAAACGGACGTGGGGCAACTCGTGAAGCAAGCAGACGTGGGGCAACTCGTGAACCAGACGGCCAGGGAACTCGTGAATCAAGCTTTCGTGGAGCAACTCGTAAACCAAGCTAACCTACGAACGGCAATGCACCAGAAGGACTGGGCAACTCATGAACCAAACGGACGTGGGGCAATTCGTGAACCAGGCAGACGTGGGGCAACTCGTGAACCAGACGGACAGGCAACTCGTGCGTCAAGCTTTCGTGGGGCAACCCGTAAACCAAGCTGACCTACGAACGGCAATTAGTTAAGCAGAAGTGCCGGGCAACTCGTCAACCAAACGGACGTGGGGCAACTCGTGAAGCAAGCAGACGTGGGGCAACTCGTGAACCAGACGGCCAGGGAACTCGTGAATCAAGCTTTCGTGGAGCAACTCGTAAACCAAGCTAACCTACGAACGGCAATGCAGCAGAAGGACTGGGCAACTCATGAACCAAACGGACGTGGGGCAATTCGTGAACCAGGCAGACGTGGGGCAACTCGTGAACCAGACGGACAGGCAACTCGTGCATCAAGCTTTCGTGGGGCAACCCGTAAACCAAGCTGACCTACGAACGGCAATTAGTTAAGCAGAAGTGCCGGGCAACTCGTCAACCAAATGGACGTGGAGCAATTAGTGAAGCAAGCAGACCTGTGGCAACTCGTGAACCAGACGGCCAGGGAACTCGTGAATCAAGCTTTCGTGGAGCAACTCGTAAACCAAGCTGACCTACGAACGGCAATGCACCAGAAGGACTGGGCAACTCATGAACCAAACGGACGTGGGGCAATTCGTGAACCAGGCAGACCTGGGGCAACTCGTGAACCAGTCGGACAGGCAACTCGTGAACCAAGCAGACGTGGGGCAACTCGTGAACCAGACGGCCAGGGAACTCGTCAATCAAGCTTTCCTGGAGCAATTCGTAAACCAAGCTGACCTACGAACGGCAATTAGTTAAGCAGAAGGGCCGGGCAACTCGTCAACCAAATGGACGTGGGGCAATTCGTGAACCAAGCAGACGTGGGGCAACTCGTGAACCAGACGGCCAGGGAACTCGTGAATCAAGCTTTCGTGGAGCAACTCGTAAACCAAGCTGACGTACGAACGGCAATTCACCAGAAGGACTGGGCAACTCATGAACCAAATGGACGTGGGGCAATTCGTGAACCAGGCAGACGTGGGGCAACTCGTGAACCAGACGGACAGGCAACTCGTGAATCAAGCTTTCGTGGGGCAACTCGTAAACCAAGCTGACCTACGAACGGCAATTAGTTAAGCAGAAGTGCCGGGCAACTCGTCAACCAAATGGACGTGGAGCAATTAGTGAAGCAAGCAGACGTGGGGCAACTCGTGAACCAGACGGCCAGGGAACTCGTGAATCAAGCTTTCGTGGAGTAACTCGTAAACCAAGCTGACCTACGAACGGCAATGCACCAGAAGGACTGGGCAACTCATGAACCAAACGGACGTGGGGCAATTCGTGAACCAGGCAGACGTGGGGCAACTCGTGAACCAGACGGACAGGCAACTCGTGAGTCAAGCTTTCGTGGGGCAACCCGTAAACCAAGCTGACCTACGAACGGCAATTAGTTAAGCAGAAGTGCCGGGCAACTCGTCAACCAAATGGACGTGGAGCAATTAGTGAAGCAAGCAGACCTGGGGCAACTCGTGAACCAGACGGCCAGGGAACTCGTGAATCAAGCTTTCGTGGAGCAACTCGTAAACCAAGCTGACCTACGAACGGCAATTAGTTAAGCAGAAGGGCCGGGCAACTCGTCAACCAAACGAACGTGGGGCAACTCGTGAACCAAGCAGACGTGGGGCAACTCGTGAACCAGACGGCCAGGGAACTCGTGAATCAAGCTTTCCTGGAGCAATTCGTAAACCAAGCTGACGTACGAACGGCAATGCACCTGAAGGACTGGGCAACTCATGAACCAAATGGACGTGGGGCAATTCGTGAACCAGGCAGACGTGGGGCAACTCGTGAACCAGACGGACAGGCAACTCGTGAATCAAGCTTTCGTGGAGCAACTCGTAAACCAAGCTAACCTACGAACGGCAATGCACCAGAAGGACTGGGCAACTCATGAACCAAACGGACGTGGGGCAATTCGTGAACCAGGCAGACGTGGGGCAACTCGTGAACCAGACGGACAGGCAACTCGTGCATCAAGCTTTCGTGGGGCAACCCGTAAACCAAGCTGACCTACGAACGGCAATTAGTTAAGCAGAAGTGCCGGGCAACTCGTCAACCAAACGGACGTGGGGCAACTCGTGAAGCAAGCAGACGTGGGGCAACTCGTGAACCAGACGGCCAGGGAACTCGTGAATCAAGCTTTCGTGGAGCAACTCGTAAACCAAGCTAACCTACGAACGGCAATGCACCAGAAGGACTGGGCAACTCATGAACCAAACGGACGTGGGGCAATTCGTGAACCAGGCAGACGTGGGGCAACTCGTGAACCAGACGGACAGGCAACTCGTGCATCAAGCTTTCGTGGGGCAACCCGTAAACCAAGCTGACCTACGAACGGCAATTAGTTAAGCAGAAGTGCCGGGCAACTCGTCAACCAAACGGACGTGGGGCAACTCGTGAAGCAAGCAGACGTGGGGCAACTCGTGAACCAGACGGCCAGGGAACTCGTGAATCAAGCTTTCGTGGAGCAACTCGTAAACCAAGCTGACCTACGAACGGCAATGCACCAGAAGGACTGGGCAACTCATGAACCAAACGGACGTGGGGCAATTCGTGAACCAGGCAGACGTGGGGCAACTCGTGAACCAGACGGACAGGCAACTCGTGAGTCAAGCTTTCGTGGGGCAACCCGTAAACCAAGCTGACCTACGAACGGCAATTAGTTAAGCAGAAGTGCCGGGCAACTCGTCAACCAAATGGACGTGGAGCAATTAGTGAAGCAAGCAGACCTGGGGCAACTCGTGAACCAGACGGCCAGGGAACTCGTGAATCAAGCTTTCGTGGAGCAACTCGTAAACCAAGCTGACCTACGAACGGCAATTAGTTAAGCAGAAGGGCCGGGCAACTCGTCAACCAAACGAACGTGGGGCAACTCGTGAACCAAGCAGACGTGGGGCAACTCGTGAACCAGACGGCCAGGGAACTCGTGAATCAAGCTTTCCTGGAGCAATTCGTAAACCAAGCTGACGTACGAACGGCAATGCACCTGAAGGACTGGGCAACTCATGAACCAAATGGACGTGGGGCAATTCGTGAACCAGGCAGACGTGGGGCAACTCGTGAACCAGACGGACAGGCAACTCGTGAATCAAGCTTTCGTGGAGCAACTCGTAAACCAAGCTAACCTACGAACGGCAATGCAGCAGAAGGACTGGGCAACTCATGAACCAAACGGACGTGGGGCAATTCGTGAACCAGGCAGACGTGGGGCAACTCGTGAACCAGACGGACAGGCAACTCGTGCATCAAGCTTTCGTGGGGCAACCCGTAAACCAAGCTGACCTACGAACGGCAATTAGTTAAGCAGAAGTGCCGGGCAACTCGTCAACCAAACGGACGTGGGGCAACTCGTGAAGCAAGCAGACGTGGGGCAACTCGTGAACCAGACGGCCAGGGAACTCGTGAATCAAGCTTTCGTGGAGCAACTCGTAAACCAAGCTAACCTACGAACGGCAATGCACCAGAAGGACTGGGCAACTCATGAACCAAACGGACGTGGGGCAATTCGTGAACCAGGCAGACGTGGGGCAACTCGTGAACCAGACGGACAGGCAACTCGTGCATCAAGCTTTCGTGGGGCAACCCGTAAACCAAGCTGACCTACGAACGGCAATTAGTTAAGCAGAAGTGCCGGGCAACTCGTCAACCAAACGGACGTGGGGCAACTCGTGAAGCAAGCAGACGTGGGGCAACTCGTGAACCAGACGGCCAGGGAACTCGTGAATCAAGCTTTCGTGGAGCAACTCGTAAACCAAGCTAACCTACGAACGGCAATGCACCAGAAGGACTGGGCAACTCATGAACCAAACGGACGTGGGGCAATTCGTGAACCAGGCAGACGTGGGGCAACTCGTGAACCAGACGGACAGGCAACTCGTGCGTCAAGCTTTCGTGGGGCAACCCGTAAACCAAGCTGACCTACGAACGGCAATTAGTTAAGCAGAAGTGCCGGGCAACTCGTCAACCAAACGGACGTGGGGCAACTCGTGAAGCAAGCAGACGTGGGGCAACTCGTGAACCAGACGGCCAGGGAACTCGTGAATCAAGCTTTCGTGGAGCAACTCGTAAACCAAGCTAACCTACGAACGGCAATGCAGCAGAAGGACTGGGCCTGGGCAACTCATGAACCAAACGGACGTGGGGCAATTCGTGAACCAGGCAGACGTGGGGCAACTCGTGAACCAGACGGACAGGCAACTCGTGCATCAAGCTTTCGTGGGGCAACCCGTAAACCAAGCTGACCTACGAACGGCAATTAGTTAAGCAGAAGTGCCGGGCAACTCGTCAACCAAATGGACGTGGAGCAATTAGTGAAGCAAGCAGACCTGTGGCAACTCGTGAACCAGACGGCCAGGGAACTCGTGAATCAAGCTTTCGTGGAGCAACTCGTAAACCAAGCTGACCTACGAACGGCAATGCACCAGAAGGACTGGGCAACTCATGAACCAAACGGACGTGGGGCAATTCGTGAACCAGGCAGACCTGGGGCAACTCGTGAACCAGTCGGACAGGCAACTCGTGAACCAAGCAGACGTGGGGCAACTCGTGAACCAGACGGCCAGGGAACTCGTCAATCAAGCTTTCCTGGAGCAATTCGTAAACCAAGCTGACCTACGAACGGCAATTAGTTAAGCAGAAGGGCCGGGCAACTCGTCAACCAAATGGACGTGGGGCAATTCGTGAACCAAGCAGACGTGGGGCAACTCGTGAACCAGACGGCCAGGGAACTCGTGAATCAAGCTTTCGTGGAGCAACTCGTAAACCAAGCTGACGTACGAACGGCAATTCACCAGAAGGACTGGGCAACTCATGAACCAAATGGACGTGGGGCAATTCGTGAACCAGGCAGACGTGGGGCAACTCGTGAACCAGACGGACAGGCAACTCGTGAATCAAGCTTTCGTGGGGCAACTCGTAAACCAAGCTGACCTACGAACGGCAATTAGTTAAGCAGAAGTGCCGGGCAACTCGTCAACCAAATGGACGTGGAGCAATTAGTGAAGCAAACAGACGTGGGGCAACTCGTGAACCAGACGGCCAGGGAACTCGTGAATCAAGCTTTCGTGGAGTAACTCGTAAACCAAGCTGACCTACGAACGGCAATGCACCAGAAGGACTGGGCAACTCATGAACCAAACGGACGTGGGGCAATTCGTGAACCAGGCAGACGTGGGGCAACTCGTGAACCAGACGGACAGGCAACTCGTGAGTCAAGCTTTCGTGGGGCAACCCGTAAACCAAGCTGACCTACGAACGGCAATTAGTTAAGCAGAAGTGCCGGGCAACTCGTCAACCAAATGGACGTGGAGCAATTAGTGAAGCAAGCAGACCTGGGGCAACTCGTGAACCAGACGGCCAGGGAACTCGTGAATCAAGCTTTCGTGGAGCAACTCGTAAACCAAGCTGACCTACGAACGGCAATTAGTTAAGCAGAAGGGCCGGGCAACTCGTCAACCAAACGAACGTGGGGCAACTCGTGAACCAAGCAGACGTGGGGCAACTCGTGAACCAGACGGCCAGGGAACTCGTGAATCAAGCTTTCCTGGAGCAATTCGTAAACCAAGCTGACCTACGAACGGCAATTAGTTAAGCAGAAGTGCCGGGCAACTCGTCAACCAAACGGACGTGGGGCAACTCGTGAAGCAAGCAGACGTGGGGCAACTCGTGAACCAGACGGCCAGGGAACTCGTGAATCAAGCTTTCGTGGAGCAACTCGTAAACCAAGCTAACCTACGAACGGCAATGCACCAGAAGGACTGGGCAACTCATGAACCAAACGGACGTGGGGCAATTCGTGAACCAGGCAGACGTGGGGCAACTCGTGAACCAGACGGACAGGCAACTCGTGCATCAAGCTTTCGTGGGGCAACCCGTAAACCAAGCTGACCTACGAACGGCAATTAGTTAAGCAGAAGTGCCGGGCAACTCGTCAACCAAACGGACGTGGGGCAACTCGTGAAGCAAGCAGACGTGGGGCAACTCGTGAAC
>NW_027212304.1:2500-17500 GCF_036971445.1 Narcine bancroftii | reverse complement strand
CAGAGAGACACGCGAGAGACCCCAGCGGCCTTCTGCACCTGCACACGCCTGTCCGCCCGCCGGCGTGGCAGCTTGCCCGCTCTCTGCACTCTGCCCAGCCCCGGTCGCCTGCCGAGGGGGATTGGAAAACGGCCGTGCACGTGGTCTCCCCTGCCGACCTAGGGAGCCCTGTGCCGGTTTCAGCTCGTGACACTTCTTTGGTGTGTGGTCAGACTCTTTTTCGCCTCCAGCTCGGCAGGCAGCGCACGCGCCCTGGGCCCACGTACGCACCGGTCTGCCACCCTCGCGGGGTGCGAGGTTTGTTTGCTTGAGAAGCCCTCTCTCTTGGCCAGCGAGACCCCGGAGGTCATCTCGCCCCGTCCTTGGTTAGGCCATGATCCAACACCTGGAGCGTCCGGGCTCCGCAAACTCCCGAGGCCCACAGAGATTCGGCAGTGGGTGGAACGCCCTGAGGCCGGCCGAAGGAACCACCGCCGGGCGCACAAAGTACCTCCCTCCTCCCTGAGGTGCTCTGCCGCCAAACAAAACCCATGCAGGGGCTACTCCAAAGACGGATCTCCAGCCGCAAGACCGTCAACTGCTGCGGAGGAAGATCCCAGTCACCCCCTCGTCTGAACCGTCAATTGCTGCGGAGAAGGTCTCTTCCCAAACTGGTGGGGGGGATAAAAGCCCTGGTCGTGTTCCCTCTGAGCAGTTAGGGGTAACCGACAGAGGGCCGCGTGGTGGAGTCTGTCCCAAGCCTGAAACACCAGCGTCTCCGCTGGGCCGCCGGGCCTCTCCATACGGCACGAACACGACAAGCACGATCGATCCAGGAACGACGATTTCAGGACAACTCAGACGAATGAGAGCATGGTATATTTTAGCCCGAAGCCTCGCCCTTCTTTCATAGCTTCCGAGCATGTACACTTGGCCCTTCTTGCCCAAACTCTTGACGGTGCTGCCTTCCCGTCTATTTTAGTGCCTTCAACCTTAAGTATTATATTGCCTTCGAGCCCATTGTGGCACCACTTAAGGACAATGCACGAAGTGACCAACATACCAAAACTTTTTCTAAGTGTCTCTGAAAAACGTGTTCCCGAAAATCTCCGGGCACTCCGCCAATCCCCCCGTACAGAAAATGCAATTTTCGATTCGGCGGGGTAGCTCGCGGAGGGTCGACCGCGGATGCTGCATCTCAGCCCGGGTTCACGTCGAAAATCGGACCCTCATCAGAGCCTCCAGCGGCAACTCGTGAACCATGACCGGGAGTGCCCGTACCAGAAATGCAAATGCGACGTCGGCGGGCGACCGCGCGGAGGTCCCACCGGCCGAAGACTCGTGAGGCCGGCCTGAGCCATCCGATGTTAACTTCATGGACTTCCGTGGGGAACTTGTTAACTGGCGGGCTGGCAGGAGCAAGCCATTGCCAAGCGGGCCGACTGTCGGAAGCATGACCGTCAGTTGAGCACTGTGGCCGGTAAGACACCCTTGAATCCGATACGATCGGGACTTCCGCGACCGGACTTAGGTTTCTTTTAGGACTTTGCCATTCTTGCGGGTAAAAGGGAAACACCGGAGCTCCCCGAGTTCACGAGCCGACCAAGAAGAGGTGCCACGGGGCTCCCCCGAAGCGGTCGTGGTCGGCCCCTGGCCACCGGTCACCGAGTTCAAAACACGGCCCCTGTAATCTCCGGAGAGTCCGCCAATCCCCCCGTGCAGAAATTGCAAGTTGATGATCGGCGGATCGGACTCCGGAGGTCCTACCGAAAAGGGAGCGACCTGGTCGGCCGCTCGCCGCGGATCCTACCCCATCGGACTTCCGGGCAACCCAGAATCTCAAACCGGCGGAGGGCAAATCGTTCAGCAGAGTGCCAAGCCTCCACTGGCGGCAAGGGCCCCTCTCTGCCCCGCCGGAGGGGAGAGGGCAGACACCGGAGCTCCCACGAATCGGTCGTAGTCGGCCCCTGGCCACCGGTCACCGAATTCAAAACACGGCACCTGAAATCTCCGGAGAGTCCGCCAATCCCCCCGTGCAGAAAATGCAAGTTGATGATCGGCGGCTCAGGATCCGGAGGTCCTACCGAAAAGGGAGCGACCTGGTCGGCCGCACGCCGCGGATCCGACCCCATCGGACTTCCGGGCAACCCAGAATCTCAAACCGGCGGAGGGCAAATCGTTCAGCAGAGTGCCAAGCCTCCACTTGCGGCAAGGGCCACTCTCTGCCCCGCCGGAGGGGAGAGGGCAGACACCGGAGCTCCCCCGAATCGGTCGTAGTCGGCCCCTGGCCAACGGTCACCGAGTTCAAAACACGGCACCTGAAATCTCCGGAGAGTCCGCCAATCCCCCCGTGCAGAAAATGCAAGTTGATGATCGGCGGCTCTGGATCCGGAGGTCCTACCGAAAAGGGAGCGACCTGGTCGGCCGCACGCCGCGGATCCGACCCCATCCGACTTCCGGGCAACCCAGAATCTCAACCGGGCGGAGGGCAAATCGTTCAGCTGAGTGCCAAGACTCAACTGGTGGCGAGGCTGACTCTCTGACCTAACGGCAGGGAGAGGGCAGACACCGCAGCTCTCCCGAAGCGGTCGTGGTCGGCCCCTGGCCACCGGTCACCGAGTTCAAAACACGGCACCTGAAATCTCCGGAGAGTCCGCCAATCCCCCCGTGCAGAAAATGCAAGTTGATGATCGGCGGCACGGGCTCCGGAAGTCCTACCGAAAAGGGAGCGACCTGGTCGGTCGAACTCCGTGGATCCGACCCCATACGACTTCCAGTCTCTTCATTAATAACCATACCGGACAACTCGTAAACCAAACTCAGCTACGAACGGCAATTAGTTAAGCAGAAGGGCCGGCCAACTCGTCAACCAAACGGACGTGGGGCAACTCGTGAACCAAGCAGACGTGGGGCAACTCGTGAACCAGACGGCCAGGGAACTCGTGAATCAAGCTTTCGTGGAGCAACTCGTAAACCAAGCTAACCTACGAACGGCAATGCACCAGAAGGACTGGGCAACTCATGAACCAAATGGACGTGGGGCAATTCGTGAACCAGGCAGACGTGGGGCAACTCGTGAACCAGACGGACAGGCAACTCGTGAATCAAGCTTTCGTGGGCCAACTCGTAAACCAAGCTGACCTACGAACGGCAATTAGTTAAGCAGAAGGGCCGGGCAACTCGTCAACCAAACGAACGTGGGGCAACTCGTGAACCAAGCAGACGTGGGGCAACTCGTGAACCAGACGGCCAGGGAACTCGTGAATCAAGCTTTCCTGGAGCAATTCGTAAACCAAGCAGACGTACGAACGGCAATGCACCTGAAGGACTGGGCAACTCATGAACCAAATGGACGTGGGGTAATTCGTGAACCAGGCAGACGTGGGGCAACTCGTGAACCAGACGGACAGGCAACTCGTGCATCAAGCTTTGGTGGGGCAACCCGTAAACCAAGCTGACCTACGAACGGCAATTAGTTAAGCAGAAGTGCCGGGCAACTCGTCAACCAAATGGACGTGGAGCAATTAGTGAAGCAAGCAGACCTGGGGCAACTCGTGAACCAGACGGACAGGCAACTCGTGAATCAAGCTTTCGTGGAGCAACTCGTAAACCAAGCTGACCTACGAACGGCAATGCACCAGAAGGACTGGGCAACTCATGAACCAAATGGTCGAGAGGCAATTCGTGAACCAGGCAGACCTGGGGCAACTCGTGAACCAGACGGACAGGCAACTCGTGAATCAAGCTGTTGTGGGGCAATTCGTGAACCAGGCAGACGTGGGGCAACTCGTCAACCAGACGGACAGGCAACTCGTGAATCAAGCTTTCGTGGGCCAACTCGTAAACCAAGCTGACCTACGAACGGCAATTAGTTAAGCAGAAGGGCCGGACAACTCGTCAACCAAACGGACGTGGGGCAACTCGTGAACCAAGCAGACGTGGGGCAACTCGTGAACCAGACATCCAGGCAACTCGTGCATCAAGCATTGGTGGGGCAACCCGTAAACCAAGCTGACCTACGAACGGCAATTAGTTAAGCAGAAGTGCCGGGCAACTCGTCAACCAAATGGACGTGGAGCAATTAGTGAAGCAAGCAGACCTGGGGCAACTCGTGAACCAGACGGACAGGCAACTCGTGAATCAAGCTTTCGTGGAGCAACTCGTAAACCAAGCTGACCTACGAACGTCAATGCACCAGAAGGACTGGGCAACTCATGAACCAAATGGTCGAGAGGCAATTCGTGAACCAGTCAGACCTGGGGCAACTCGTGAACCAGACGGACAGGCAACTCGTGAATCAAGCTGTTGTGGGGCAATTCGTGAACCAGGCAGACGTGGGGCAACTCGTCAACCAGACGGACAGGCAACTCGTGAATCAAGCTTTCGTGGGCCAACTCGTAAACCAAGCTGACCTACGAACGGCAATTAGTTAAGCAGAAGGGCCGGACAACTCGTCAACCAAACGGACGTGGGGCAACTCGTGAACCAAGCAGACGTGGGGCAACTCGTGAACCAGACATCCAGGGAACTCGTGAATCAAGCTTTCGTGGAGCAACTCGTAAACCAAGCTAACCTACGAGCGGCAATGCACCAGAAGGACTGGGCAACTCATGAACCAAACGGACGTGGGGCAATTCGTGAACCAGGCAGACGTGGGGCAACTCGTGAACCAGTCGGACAGGCAACTCGTGAACCAGACGGATAGGCAACTCGTGAATCAAGCTTTCGTGGGGCAACCCATAAACCAAGCTGACCTACGAACGGCAATTAGTTAAGCAGAAGTGCCGGGCAACTCGTCAACCAAACGGACGTGGGGCAACTCGTGAACCAAGCAGACGTGGGGCAACTCGTGAACCAGACGGCCAGGGAACTCGTGAATCAAGCTTTCGTGGAGCAACTCGTAAACCAAGCTGACCTACGAACGGCAATGCACCAGAAGGACTGGGCAACTCGTGAACCAAACGGACGTGGGGCAATTCGTGAACCAGGCAGACGTGGGGCAACTCGTGAACCAGACGGACAGGCAACTCGTGAATCAAGCTTTCGTGGGGCAACCCGTAAACCAAGCTGACCTACGAACGGCAATTAGTTAAGCAGAAGTGCCGGGCAACTCGTCAACCAAATGGACGTGGAGCAATTAGTGAAGCAAGCAGACGTGGGGCAACTCGTGAACCAGACGGCCAGGGAACTCGTGAATCAAGCTTTCGTGGAGCAACTCGTAAACCAAGCTGACCTACGAACGGCAATGCACCAGAAGGACTGGGCAACTCATGAACCAAACGGACGTGGGGCAATTCGTGAACCAGGCAGACCTGGGGATACTCGTGAACCAGTCGGACAGGCAACTCGTGAACCAAGCAGACGTGGGGCAACTCGTGAACCAGACGGCCAGGGAACTCGTCAATCAAGCTTTCCTGGAGCAACTCGTAAACCAAGCTGACCTACGAACGGCAATTAGTTAAGCAGAAGGGCCGGGCAACTCGTCAACCAAATGGACGTGGGGCAATTCGTGAACCAAGCAGACGTGGGGCAACTCGTGAACCAGACGGCCAGGGAACTCGTGAATCAAGCTTTCGTGGAGCAACTCGTAAACCAAGCTGACGTACGAACGGCAATTCACCAGAAGGACTGGGCAACTCATGAACCAAATGGACGTGGGGCAATTCGTGAACCAGGCAGTCGTGGGGCAACTCGTGAACCAGACGGACAGGCAACTCGTGAATCAAGCTTTCGTGGGCCAACTCGTAAACCAAGCTGACCTACGAACGGCAATTAGTTAAGCAGAAGTGCCGGGCAACTCGTCCACCAAATGGACGTGGAGCAATTAGTGAAGCAAGCAGACCTGGGGCAACTCCTGAACCAGACGGCCAGGGAACTCGTGAATCAAGCTTTCGTGGAGCAACTCGTAAACCAAGCTGACCTACGAACGGCAATGCACCAGAAGGACTGGGCAACTCATGAACCAAACGGACGTGGGGCAATTCGTGAACCAGGCAGACGTGGGGCAACTCGTGAACCAGTCGGACAGGCAACTCGTGAACCAGACGGCCAGGGAACTCGTGAATCAAGCTTTCGTGCAGCAACTCGTAAACCAAGCTGACCTACGAACGGCAATGCACCAGAAGGACTGGGCAACTCATGAACCAAACGGACGTGGGGCAATTCGTGAACGAGGCAGACGTGGGGCAACTCGTGAACCAGACGGACAGGCAACTCGTGAATCAAGCTTTCGTGGGGCAACCCGTAAACCAAGCTGACCTACGAACGGCAATTAGTTAAGCAGAAGTGCCGGGCAACTCGTCAACCAAATGGACGTGGAGCAATTAGTGAAGCAAGCAGACCTGGGGCAACTCGTGAACCAGACGGCCAGGGAACTCGTGAATCAAGCTTTCGTGGAGCAACTCGTAAACCAAGCTGACCTACGAACGGCAATGCACCAGAAGGACTGGGCAACTCATGAACCAAACGGACGTGGGGCAATTCGTGAACCAGGCAGACCTGGGGATACTCGTGAACCAGTCGGACAGGCAACTCGTGAACCAAGCAGACGTGGGGCAACTCGTGAACCAGACGGCCAGGGAACTCGTCAATCAAGCTTTCCTCGAGCAACTCGTAAACCAAGCTGACCTACGAACGGCAATTAGTTAAGCAGAAGGGCCGGGCAACTCGTCAACCAAATGGACGTGGGGCAATTCGTGAACCAAGCAGACGTGGGGCAACTCGTGAACCAGACGGCCAGGGAACTCGTGAATCAAGCTTTCGTGGAGCAACTCGTAAACCAAGCTGACGTACGAACGGCAATTCACCAGAAGGACTGGGCAACTCATGAACCAAATGGACGTGGGGCAATTCGTGAACCAGGCAGACGTGGGGCAACTCGTGAACCAGACGGACAGGCAACTCGTGAATCAAGCTTTCGTGGGCCAACTCGTAAACCAAGCTGACCTACGAACGGCAATGCACCAGAAGGACTGGGCAACTCATGAACCAAACGGACGTGGGGCAATTCGTGAACCAGGCAGACGTGGGGCAACTCGTGAACCAGTCGGACAGGCAACTCGTGAACCAAGCAGACGTGGGGCAACCCGTAAACCAAGCTGACCTACGAACGGCAATTAGTTAAGCAGAAGTGCCGGGCAACTCGTCAACCAAATGGACGTGGAGCAATTAGTGAAGCAAGCAGACCTGGGGCAACTCGTGAACCAGACGGACAGGCAACTCGTGCATCAAGCTTTGGTGGGGCAACCCGTAAACCAAGCTGACCTACGAACGGCAATTAGTTAAGCAGAAGTGCCGGGCAACTCGTCAACCAAATGGACGTGGAGCAATTAGTGAAGCAAGCAGACCTGGGGAAACTCGTGAACCAGACGGACAGGCAACTCGTGAATCAAGCTTTCGTGGAGCAACTCGTAAACCAAGCTGACCTACGAACGGCAATGCACCAGAAGGACTGGGCAACTCATGAACCAAATGGTCGAGAGGCAATTCGTGAACCAGGCAGACCTGGGGCAACTCGTGAACCAGACGGACAGGCAACTCGTGAATCAAGCTGTTGTGTGGCAATTCGTGAACCAGGCAGACGTGGGGCAACTCGTCAACCAGACGGACAGGCAACTCGTGAATCAAGCTTTCGTGGGCCAACTCGTAAACCAAGCTGACCTACGAACGGCAATTAGTTAAGCAGAAGGGCCGGACAACTCGTCAACCAAACGGACGTGGGGCAACTCGTGAACCAAGCAGACGTGGGGCAACTCGTGAACCAGACATCCAGGCAACTCGTGCATCAAGCATTGGTGGGGCAACCCGTAAACCAAGCTGACCTACGAACGGCAATTAGTTAAGCAGAAGTGCCGGGCAACTCGTCAACCAAATGGACGTGGAGCAATTAGTGAAGCAAGCAGACCTGGGGCAACTCGTGAACCAGACGGACAGGCAACTCGTGAATCAAGCTTTCGTGGAGCAACTCGTAAACCAAGCTGACCTACGAACGTCAATGCACCAGAAGGACTGGGCAACTCATGAACCAAATGGTCGAGAGGCAATTCGTGAACCAGGCAGACCTGGGGCAACTCGTGAACCAGACGGACAGGCAACTCGTGAATCAAGCTGTTGTGGGGCAATTCGTGAACCAGGCAGACGTGGGGCAACTCGTCAACCAGACGGACAGGCAACTCGTGAATCAAGCTTTCGTGGGCCAACTCGTAAACCAAGCTGACCTACGAACGGCAATTAGTTAAGCAGAAGGGCCGGACAACTCGTCAACCAAACGGACGTGGGGCAACTCGTGAACCAAGCAGACGTGGGGCAACTCGTGAACCAGACATCCAGGGAACTCGTGAATCAAGCTTTCGTGGAGCAACTCGTAAACCAAGCTAACCTACGAGCGGCAATGCACCAGAAGGACTGGGCAACTCATGAACCAAACGGACGTGGGGCAATTCGTGAACCAGGCAGACGTGGGGCAACTCGTGAACCAGTCGGACAGGCAACTCGTGAACCAGACGGATAGGCAACTCGTGAATCAAGCTTTCGTGGGGCAACCCATAAACCAAGCTGACCTACGAACGGCAATTAGTTAAGCAGAAGTGCCGGGCAACTCGTCAACCAAACGGACGTGGGGCAACTCGTGAACCAAGCAGACGTGGGGCAACTCGTGAACCAGACGGCCAGGGAACTCGTGAATCAAGCTTTCGTGGAGCAACTCGTAAACCAAGCTGACCTACGAACGGCAATGCACCAGAAGGACTGGGCAACTCGTGAACCAAACGGACGTGGGGCAATTCGTGAACCAGGCAGACGTGGGGCAACTCGTGAACCAGACGGACAGGCAACTCGTGAATCAAGCTTTCGTGGGGCAACCCGTAAACCAAGCTGACCTACGAACGGCAATTAGTTAAGCAGAAGTGCCGGGCAACTCGTCAACCAAATGGACGTGGAGCAATTAGTGAAGCAAGCAGACCTGGGGCAACTCGTGAACCAGACGGCCAGGGAACTCGTGAATCAAGCTTTCGTGGAGCAACTCGTAAACCAAGCTGACCTACGAACGGCAATGCACCAGAAGGACTGGGCAACTCATGAACCAAACGGACGTGGGGCAATTCGTGAACCAGGCAGACCTGGGGATACTCGTGAACCAGTCGGACAGGCAACTCGTGAACCAAGCAGACGTGGGGCAACTCGTGAACCAGACGGCCAGGGAACTCGTCAATCAAGCTTTCCTGGAGCAACTCGTAAACCAAGCTGACCTACGAACGGCAATTAGTTAAGCAGAAGGGCCGGGCAACTCGTCAACCAAATGGACGTGGGGCAATTCGTGAACCAAGCAGACGTGGGGCAACTCGTGAACCAGACGGCCAGGGAACTCGTGAATCAAGCTTTCGTGGAGCAACTCGTAAACCAAGCTGACGTACGAACGGCAATTCACCAGAAGGACTGGGCAACTCATGAACCAAATGGACGTGGGGCAATTCGTGAACCAGGCAGTCGTGGGGCAACTCGTGAACCAGACGGACAGGCAACTCGTGAATCAAGCTTTCGTGGGCCAACTCGTAAACCAAGCTGACCTACGAACGGCAATTAGTTAAGCAGAAGTGCCGGGCAACTCGTCCACCAAATGGACGTGGAGCAATTAGTGAAGCAAGCAGACCTGGGGCAACTCCTGAACCAGACGGCCAGGGAACTCGTGAATCAAGCTTTCGTGGAGCAACTCGTAAACCAAGCTGACCTACGAACGGCAATGCACCAGAAGGACTGGGCAACTCATGAACCAAACGGACGTGGGGCAATTCGTGAACCAGGCAGACGTGGGGCAACTCGTGAACCAGTCGGACAGGCAACTCGTGAACCAGACGGCCAGGGAACTCGTGAATCAAGCTTTCGTGCAGCAACTCGTAAACCAAGCTGACCTACGAACGGCAATGCACCAGAAGGACTGGGCAACTCATGAACCAAACGGACGTGGGGCAATTCGTGAACGAGGCAGACGTGGGGCAACTCGTGAACCAGACGGACAGGCAACTCGTGAATCAAGCTTTCGTGGGGCAACCCGTAAACCAAGCTGACCTACGAACGGCAATTAGTTAAGCAGAAGTGCCGGGCAACTCGTCAACCAAATGGACGTGGAGCAATTAGTGAAGCAAGCAGACCTGGGGCAACTCGTGAACCAGACGGCCAGGGAACTCGTGAATCAAGCTTTCGTGGAGCAACTCGTAAACCAAGCTGACCTACGAACGGCAATGCACCAGAAGGACTGGGCAACTCATGAACCAAACGGACGTGGGGCAATTCGTGAACCAGGCAGACCTGGGGATACTCGTGAACCAGTCGGACAGGCAACTCGTGAACCAAGCAGACGTGGGGCAACTCGTGAACCAGACGGCCAGGGAACTCGTCAATCAAGCTTTCCTCGAGCAACTCGTAAACCAAGCTGACCTACGAACGGCAATTAGTTAAGCAGAAGGGCCGGGCAACTCGTCAACCAAATGGACGTGGGGCAATTCGTGAACCAAGCAGACGTGGGGCAACTCGTGAACCAGACGGCCAGGGAACTCGTGAATCAAGCTTTCGTGGAGCAACTCGTAAACCAAGCTGACGTACGAACGGCAATTCACCAGAAGGACTGGGCAACTCATGAACCAAATGGACGTGGGGCAATTCGTGAACCAGGCAGACGTGGGGCAACTCGTGAACCAGACGGACAGGCAACTCGTGAATCAAGCTTTCGTGGGCCAACTCGTAAACCAAGCTGACCTACGAACGGCAATGCACCAGAAGGACTGGGCAACTCATGAACCAAACGGACGTGGGGCAATTCGTGAACCAGGCAGACGTGGGGCAACTCGTGAACCAGTCGGACAGGCAACTCGTGAACCAAGCAGACGTGGGGCAACCCGTAAACCAAGCTGACCTACGAACGGCAATTAGTTAAGCAGAAGTGCCGGGCAACTCGTCAACCAAATGGACGTGGAGCAATTAGTGAAGCAAGCAGACCTGGGGCAACTCGTGAACCAGACGGACAGGCAACTCGTGCATCAAGCTTTGGTGGGGCAACCCGTAAACCAAGCTGACCTACGAACGGCAATTAGTTAAGCAGAAGTGCCGGGCAACTCGTCAACCAAATGGACGTGGAGCAATTAGTGAAGCAAGCAGACCTGGGGAAACTCGTGAACCAGACGGACAGGCAACTCGTGAATCAAGCTTTCGTGGAGCAACTCGTAAACCAAGCTGACCTACGAACGGCAATGCACCAGAAGGACTGGGCAACTCATGAACCAAATGGTCGAGAGGCAATTCGTGAACCAGGCAGACCTGGGGCAACTCGTGAACCAGACGGACAGGCAACTCGTGAATCAAGCTGTTGTGTGGCAATTCGTGAACCAGGCAGACGTGGGGCAACTCGTCAACCAGACGGACAGGCAACTCGTGAATCAAGCTTTCGTGGGCCAACTCGTAAACCAAGCTGACCTACGAACGGCAATTAGTTAAGCAGAAGGGCCGGACAACTCGTCAACCAAACGGACGTGGGGCAACTCGTGAACCAAGCAGACGTGGGGCAACTCGTGAACCAGACATCCAGGCAACTCGTGCATCAAGCATTGGTGGGGCAACCCGTAAACCAAGCTGACCTACGAACGGCAATTAGTTAAGCAGAAGTGCCGGGCAACTCGTCAACCAAATGGACGTGGAGCAATTAGTGAAGCAAGCAGACCTGGGGCAACTCGTGAACCAGACGGACAGGCAACTCGTGAATCAAGCTTTCGTGGAGCAACTCGTAAACCAAGCTGACCTACGAACGTCAATGCACCAGAAGGACTGGGCAACTCATGAACCAAATGGTCGAGAGGCAATTCGTGAACCAGGCAGACCTGGGGCAACTCGTGAACCAGACGGACAGGCAACTCGTGAATCAAGCTGTTGTGGGGCAATTCGTGAACCAGGCAGACGTGGGGCAACTCGTCAACCAGACGGACAGGCAACTCGTGAATCAAGCTTTCGTGGGCCAACTCGTAAACCAAGCTGACCTACGAACGGCAATTAGTTAAGCAGAAGGGCCGGACAACTCGTCAACCAAACGGACGTGGGGCAACTCGTGAACCAAGCAGACGTGGGGCAACTCGTGAACCAGACATCCAGGGAACTCGTGAATCAAGCTTTCGTGGAGCAACTCGTAAACCAAGCTAACCTACGAGCGGCAATGCACCAGAAGGACTGGGCAACTCATGAACCAAACGGACGTGGGGCAATTCGTGAACCAGGCAGACGTGGGGCAACTCGTGAACCAGTCGGACAGGCAACTCGTGAACCAGACGGATAGGCAACTCGTGAATCAAGCTTTCGTGGGGCAACCCATAAACCAAGCTGACCTACGAACGGCAATTAGTTAAGCAGAAGTGCCGGGCAACTCGTCAACCAAACGGACGTGGGGCAACTCGTGAACCAAGCAGACGTGGGGCAACTCGTGAACCAGACGGCCAGGGAACTCGTGAATCAAGCTTTCGTGGAGCAACTCGTAAACCAAGCTGACCTACGAACGGCAATGCACCAGAAGGACTGGGCAACTCGTGAACCAAACGGACGTGGGGCAATTCGTGAACCAGGCAGACGTGGGGCAACTCGTGAACCAGACGGACAGGCAACTCGTGAATCAAGCTTTCGTGGGGCAACCCGTAAACCAAGCTGACCTACGAACGGCAATTAGTTAAGCAGAAGTGCCGGGCAACTCGTCAACCAAATGGACGTGGAGCAATTAGTGAAGCAAGCAGACCTGGGGCAACTCGTGAACCAGACGGCCAGGGAACTCGTGAATCAAGCTTTCGTGGAGCAACTCGTAAACCAAGCTGACCTACGAACGGCAATGCACCAGAAGGACTGGGCAACTCATGAACCAAACGGACGTGGGGCAATTCGTGAACCAGGCAGACCTGGGGATACTCGTGAACCAGTCGGACAGGCAACTCGTGAACCAAGCAGAC
This sequence comes from Narcine bancroftii, assembly GCF_036971445.1. NCBI lineage: Eukaryota > Metazoa > Chordata > Chondrichthyes > Torpediniformes > Narcinidae > Narcine > Narcine bancroftii. The sequence continues at coordinate 4,550 of NW_027212304.1, read as the reverse complement.
GTGGGGCAACTCGTGAACCAGACGGCCAGGGAACTCGTCAATCAAGCTTTCCTGGAGCAACTCGTAAACCAAGCTGACCTACGAACGGCAATTAGTTAAGCAGAAGGGCCGGGCAACTCGTCAACCAAATGGACGTGGGGCAATTCGTGAACCAAGCAGACGTGGGGCAACTCGTGAACCAGACGGCCAGGGAACTCGTGAATCAAGCTTTCGTGGAGCAACTCGTAAACCAAGCTGACGTACGAACGGCAATTCACCAGAAGGACTGGGCAACTCATGAACCAAATGGACGTGGGGCAATTCGTGAACCAGGCAGTCGTGGGGCAACTCGTGAACCAGACGGACAGGCAACTCGTGAATCAAGCTTTCGTGGGCCAACTCGTAAACCAAGCTGACCTACGAACGGCAATTAGTTAAGCAGAAGTGCCGGGCAACTCGTCCACCAAATGGACGTGGAGCAATTAGTGAAGCAAGCAGACCTGGGGCAACTCCTGAACCAGACGGCCAGGGAACTCGTGAATCAAGCTTTCGTGGAGCAACTCGTAAACCAAGCTGACCTACGAACGGCAATGCACCAGAAGGACTGGGCAACTCATGAACCAAACGGACGTGGGGCAATTCGTGAACCAGGCAGACGTGGGGCAACTCGTGAACCAGTCGGACAGGCAACTCGTGAACCAGACGGCCAGGGAACTCGTGAATCAAGCTTTCGTGCAGCAACTCGTAAACCAAGCTGACCTACGAACGGCAATGCACCAGAAGGACTGGGCAACTCATGAACCAAACGGACGTGGGGCAATTCGTGAACCAGGCAGACGTGGGGCAACTCGTGAACCAGACGGACAGGCAACTCGTGAATCAAGCTTTCGTGGGGCAACCCGTAAACCAAGCTGACCTACGAACGGCAATTAGTTAAGCAGAAGTGCCGGGCAACTCGTCAACCAAATGGACGTGGAGCAATTAGTGAAGCAAGCAGACCTGGGGCAACTCGTGAACCAGACGGCCAGGGAACTCGTGAATCAAGCTTTCGTGGAGCAACTCGTAAACCAAGCTGACCTACGAACGGCAATGCACCAGAAGGACTGGGCAACTCATGAACCAAACGGACGTGGGGCAATTCGTGAACCAGGCAGACCTGGGGATACTCGTGAACCAGTCGGACAGGCAACTCGTGAACCAAGCAGACGTGGGGCAACTCGTGAACCAGACGGCCAGGGAACTCGTCAATCAAGCTTTCCTCGAGCAACTCGTAAACCAAGCTGACCTACGAACGGCAATTAGTTAAGCAGAAGGGCCGGGCAACTCGTCAACCAAATGGACGTGGGGCAATTCGTGAACCAAGCAGACGTGGGGCAACTCGTGAACCAGACGGCCAGGGAACTCGTGAATCAAGCTTTCGTGGAGCAACTCGTAAACCAAGCTGACGTACGAACGGCAATTCACCAGAAGGACTGGGCAACTCATGAACCAAATGGACGTGGGGCAATTCGTGAACCAGGCAGACGTGGGGCAACTCGTGAACCAGACGGACAGGCAACTCGTGAATCAAGCTTTCGTGGGCCAACTCGTAAACCAAGCTGACCTACGAACGGCAATTAGTTAAGCAGAAGTGCCGGGCAACTCGTCCACCAAATGGACGTGGAGCAATTAGTGAAGCAAGCAGACCTGGGGCAACTCCTGAACCAGACGGCCAGGGAACTCGTGAATCAAGCTTTCGTGGAGCAACTCGTAAACCAAGCTGACCTACGAACGGCAATGCACCAGAAGGACTGGGCAACTCATGAACCAAACGGACGTGGGGCAATTCGTGAACCAGGCAGACGTGGGGCAACTCGTGAACCAGTCGGACAGGCAACTCGTGAACCAAGCAGACGTGGGGCAACCCGTAAACCAAGCTGACCTACGAACGGCAATTAGTTAAGCAGAAGTGCCGGGCAACTCGTCAACCAAATGGACGTGGAGCAATTAGTGAAGCAAGCAGACCTGGGGCAACTCGTGAACCAGACGGACAGGCAACTCATGAATCAAGCTTTCGGTGGGCAACTCGTAA
>NW_027212303.1:15000-24958 GCF_036971445.1 Narcine bancroftii | reverse complement strand
GTTCCCTGGCCGTCTGGTTCACGAGTTGCCCCAGGTCTGCTTGCTTCACTAATTGCTCCACGTCCATTTGGTTGACGAGTTGCCCGGCACTTCTGCTTAACTAATTGCCGTTCGTAGGTCAGCTTGGTTTACGGGTTGCCCCACGAAAGCTTGATTGACGAGTTCCCTGGCCGTCTGGTTCACGAGTTGCCCCACGTCTGCTTGGTTCACGAGTTGCCTGTCCGACTGGTTCACGAGTTGCCCCAGGTCTGCCTGGTTCACGAATTGCCCCACGTCCGTTTGGTTCATGAGTTGCCCAGTCCTTCTGGTGCATTGCCGTTCGTAGGTCAGCTTGGTTTACGAGTTGCTCCACGAAAGCTTGATTCACGAGTTCCCTGGCCGTCTGGTTCACGAGTTGCCACAGGTCTGCTTGCTTCACTAATTGCTCCACGTCCATTTGGTTGACGAGTTGCCCGGCACTTCTGCTTAACTAATTGCCGTTCGTAGGTCAGCTTGGTTTACGGGTTGCCCCACGAAAGCTTGATGCACGAGTTGCCTGTCCGTCTGGTTCACGAGTTGCCCCACGTCTGCCTGGTTCACGAATTGCCCCACGTCCGTTTGGTTCATGAGTTGCCCAGTCCTTCTGGTGCATTGCCGTTCGTAGGTTAGCTTGGTTTACGAGTTGCTCCACGAAAGCTTGATTCACGAGTTCCCTGGCCGTCTGGTTCACGAGTTGCCCCACGTCTGCTTGCTTCACGAGTTGCCCCACGTCCGTTTGGTTGACGAGTTGCCCGGCACTTCTGCTTAACTAATTGCCGTTCGTAGGTCAGCTTGGTTTACGGGTTGCCCCACGAAAGCTTGATGCACGAGTTGCCTGTCCGTCTGGTTCACGAGTTGCCCCACGTCTGCCTGGTTCACGAATTGCCCCACGTCCGTTTGGTTCATGAGTTGCCCAGTCCTTCTGGTGCATTGCCGTTCGTAGGTTAGCTTGGTTTACGAGTTGCTCCACGAAAGCTTGATTCACGAGTTCCCTGGCCGTCTGGTTCACGAGTTGCCCCACGTCTGCTTGCTTCACGAGTTGCCCCACGTCCGTTTGGTTGACGAGTTGCCCGGCACTTCTGCTTAACTAATTGCCGTTCGTAGGTCAGCTTGGTTTACGGGTTGCCCCACGAAAGCTTGATGCACGAGTTGCCTGTCCGTCTGGTTCACGAGTTGCCCCACGTCTGCCTGGTTCACGAATTGCCCCACGTCCGTTTGGTTCATGAGTTGCCCAGTCCTTCTGGTGCATTGCCGTTCGTAGGTTAGCTTGGTTTACGAGTTGCTCCACGAAAGCTTGATTCACGAGTTCCCTGGCCGTCTGGTTCACGAGTTGCCCCACGTCTGCTTGCTTCACGAGTTGCCCCACGTCCGTTTGGTTGACGAGTTGCCCGGCACTTCTGCTTAACTAATTGCCGTTCGTAGGTCAGCTTGGTTTACGGGTTGCCCCACGAAAGCTTGATGCACGAGTTGCCTGTCCGTCTGGTTCACGAGTTGCCCCACGTCTGCCTGGTTCACGAATTGCCCCACGTCCGTTTGGTTCATGAGTTGCCCAGTCCTTCTGGTGCATTGCCGTTCGTAGGTTAGCTTGGTTTACGAGTTGCTCCACGAAAGCTTGATTCACGAGTTCCCTGGCCGTCTGGTTCACGAGTTGCCCCACGTCTGCTTGCTTCACGAGTTGCCCCACGTCCGTTTGGTTGACGAGTTGCCCGGCACTTCTGCTTAACTAATTGCCGTTCGTAGGTCAGCTTGGTTTACGGGTTGCCCCACGAAAGCTTGATGCACGAGTTGCCTGTCCGTCTGGTTCACGAGTTGCCCCACGTCTGCCTGGTTCACGAATTGCCCCACGTCCGTTTGGTTCATGAGTTGCCCAGTCCTTCTGGTGCATTGCCGTTCGTAGGTTAGCTTGGTTTACGAGTTGCTCCACGAAAGCTTGATTCACGAGTTGCCTGTCCGTCTGGTTCACGAGTTGCCCCACGTCTGCCTGGTTCACGAATTGCCCCACGTCCATTTGGTTCATGAGTTGCCCAGTCCTTCAGGTGCATTGCCGTTCGTACGTCAGCTTGGTTTACGAATTGCTCCAGGAAAGCTTGATTCACGAGTTCCCTGGCCGTCTGGTTCACGAGTTGCCCCACGTCTGCTTGGTTCACGAGTTGCCCCACGTTCGTTTGGTTGACGAGTTGCCCGGCCCTTCTGCTTAACTAATTGCCGTTCGTAGGTCAGCTTGGTTTACGAGTTGCTCCACGAAAGCTTGATTCACGAGTTCCCTGGCCGTCTGGTTCACGAGTTGCCCCAGGTCTGCTTGCTTCACTAATTGCTCCACGTCCATTTGGTTGACGAGTTGCCCGGCACTTCTGCTTAACTAATTGCCGTTCGTAGGTCAGCTTGGTTTACGGGTTGCCCCACGAAAGCTTGACTCACGAGTTGCCTGTCCGTCTGGTTCACGAGTTGCCCCACGTCTGCCTGGTTCACGAATTGCCCCACGTCCGTTTGGTTCATGAGTTGCCCAGTCCTTCTGGTGCATTGCCGTTCGTAGGTCAGCTTGGTTTACGAGTTACTCCACGAAAGCTTGATTCACGAGTTCCCTGGCCGTCTGGTTCACGAGTTGCCCCACGTCTGCTTGCTTCACTAATTGCTCCACGTCCATTTGGTTGACGAGTTGCCCGGCACTTCTGCTTAACTAATTGCCGTTCGTAGGTCAGCTTGGTTTACGAGTTGCCCCACGAAAGCTTGATTCACGAGTTGCCTGTCCGTCTGGTTCACGAGTTGCCCCACGTCTGCCTGGTTCACGAATTGCCCCACGTCCATTTGGTTCATGAGTTGCCCAGTCCTTCTGGTGAATTGCCGTTCGTACGTCAGCTTGGTTTACGAGTTGCTCCACGAAAGCTTGATTCACGAGTTCCCTGGCCGTCTGGTTCACGAGTTGCCCCACGTCTGCTTGGTTCACGAATTGCCCCACGTCCATTTGGTTGACGAGTTGCCCGGCCCTTCTGCTTAACTAATTGCCGTTCGTAGGTCAGCTTGGTTTACGAATTGCTCCAGGAAAGCTTGATTGACGAGTTCCCTGGCCGTCTGGTTCACGAGTTGCCCCACGTCTGCTTGGTTCACGAGTTGCCTGTCCGACTGGTTCACGAGTTGCCCCAGGTCTGCCTGGTTCACGAATTGCCCCACGTCCGTTTGGTTCATGAGTTGCCCAGTCCTTCTGGTGCATTGCCGTTCGTAGGTCAGCTTGGTTTACGAGTTGCTCCACGAAAGCTTGATTCACGAGTTCCCTGGCCGTCTGGTTCACGAGTTGCCACAGGTCTGCTTGCTTCACTAATTGCTCCACGTCCATTTGGTTGACGAGTTGCCCGGCACTTCTGCTTAACTAATTGCCGTTCGTAGGTCAGCTTGGTTTACGGGTTGCCCCACGAAAGCTTGATGCACGAGTTGCCTGTCCGTCTGGTTCACGAGTTGCCCCACGTCTGCCTGGTTCACGAATTGCCCCACGTCCGTTTGGTTCATGAGTTGCCCAGTCCTTCTGCTGCATTGCCGTTCGTAGGTTAGCTTGGTTTACGAGTTGCTCCACGAAAGCTTGATTCACGAGTTCCCTGGCCGTCTGGTTCACGAGTTGCCCCACGTCTGCTTGCTTCACGAGTTGCCCCACGTCCGTTTGGTTGACGAGTTGCCCGGCACTTCTGCTTAACTAATTGCCGTTCGTAGGTCAGCTTGGTTTACGGGTTGCCCCACGAAAGCTTGATGCACGAGTTGCCTGTCCGTCTGGTTCACGAGTTGCCCCACGTCTGCCTGGTTCACGAATTGCCCCACGTCCGTTTGGTTCATGAGTTGCCCAGTCCTTCTGGTGCATTGCCGTTCGTAGGTTAGCTTGGTTTACGAGTTGCTCCACGAAAGCTTGATTCACGAGTTCCCTGGCCGTCTGGTTCACGAGTTGCCCCACGTCTGCTTGCTTCACGAGTTGCCCCACGTCCGTTTGGTTGACGAGTTGCCCGGCACTTCTGCTTAACTAATTGCCGTTCGTAGGTCAGCTTGGTTTACGGGTTGCCCCACGAAAGCTTGATGCACGAGTTGCCTGTCCGTCTGGTTCACGAGTTGCCCCACGTCTGCCTGGTTCACGAATTGCCCCACGTCCGTTTGGTTCATGAGTTGCCCAGTCCTTCTGGTGCATTGCCGTTCGTAGGTTAGCTTGGTTTACGAGTTGCTCCACGAAAGCTTGATTCACGAGTTGCCTGTCCGTCTGGTTCACGAGTTGCCCCACGTCTGCCTGGTTCACGAATTGCCCCACGTCCATTTGGTTCATGAGTTGCCCAGTCCTTCAGGTGCATTGCCGTTCGTACGTCAGCTTGGTTTACGAATTGCTCCAGGAAAGCTTGATTCACGAGTTCCCTGGCCGTCTGGTTCACGAGTTGCCCCACGTCTGCTTGGTTCACGAGTTGCCCCACGTTCGTTTGGTTGACGAGTTGCCCGGCCCTTCTGCTTAACTAATTGCCGTTCGTAGGTCAGCTTGGTTTACGAGTTGCTCCACGAAAGCTTGATTCACGAGTTCCCTGGCCGTCTGGTTCACGAGTTGCCCCAGGTCTGCTTGCTTCACTAATTGCTCCACGTCCATTTGGTTGACGAGTTGCCCGGCACTTCTGCTTAACTAATTGCCGTTCGTAGGTCAGCTTGGTTTACGGGTTGCCCCACGAAAGCTTGACTCACGAGTTGCCTGTCCGTCTGGTTCACGAGTTGCCCCACGTCTGCCTGGTTCACGAATTGCCCCACGTCCGTTTGGTTCATGAGTTGCCCAGTCCTTCTGGTGCATTGCCGTTCGTAGGTCAGCTTGGTTTACGAGTTACTCCACGAAAGCTTGATTCACGAGTTCCCTGGCCGTCTGGTTCACGAGTTGCCCCACGTCTGCTTGCTTCACTAATTGCTCCACGTCCATTTGGTTGACGAGTTGCCCGGCACTTCTGCTTAACTAATTGCCGTTCGTAGGTCAGCTTGGTTTACGAGTTGCCCCACGAAAGCTTGATTCACGAGTTGCCTGTCCGTCTGGTTCACGAGTTGCCCCACGTCTGCCTGGTTCACGAATTGCCCCACGTCCATTTGGTTCATGAGTTGCCCAGTCCTTCTGGTGAATTGCCGTTCGTACGTCAGCTTGGTTTACGAGTTGCTCCACGAAAGCTTGATTCACGAGTTCCCTGGCCGTCTGGTTCACGAGTTGCCCCACGTCTGCTTGGTTCACGAATTGCCCCACGTCCATTTGGTTGACGAGTTGCCCGGCCCTTCTGCTTAACTAATTGCCGTTCGTAGGTCAGCTTGGTTTACGAATTGCTCCAGGAAAGCTTGATTGACGAGTTCCCTGGCCGTCTGGTTCACGAGTTGCCCCACGTCTGCTTGGTTCACGAGTTGCCTGTCCGACTGGTTCACGAGTTGCCCCAGGTCTGCCTGGTTCACGAATTGCCCCACGTCCGTTTGGTTCATGAGTTGCCCAGTCCTTCTGGTGCATTGCCGTTCGTAGGTCAGCTTGGTTTACGAGTTGCTCCACGAAAGCTTGATTCACGAGTTCCCTGGCCGTCTGGTTCACGAGTTGCCACAGGTCTGCTTGCTTCACTAATTGCTCCACGTCCATTTGGTTGACGAGTTGCCCGGCACTTCTGCTTAACTAATTGCCGTTCGTAGGTCAGCTTGGTTTACGGGTTGCCCCACGAAAGCTTGATGCACGAGTTGCCTGTCCGTCTGGTTCACGAGTTGCCCCACGTCTGCCTGGTTCACGAATTGCCCCACGTCCGTTTGGTTCATGAGTTGCCCAGTCCTTCTGCTGCATTGCCGTTCGTAGGTTAGCTTGGTTTACGAGTTGCTCCACGAAAGCTTGATTCACGAGTTCCCTGGCCGTCTGGTTCACGAGTTGCCCCACGTCTGCTTGCTTCACGAGTTGCCCCACGTCCGTTTGGTTGACGAGTTGCCCGGCACTTCTGCTTAACTAATTGCCGTTCGTAGGTCAGCTTGGTTTACGGGTTGCCCCACGAAAGCTTGACGCACGAGTTGCCTGTCCGTCTGGTTCACGAGTTGCCCCACGTCTGCCTGGTTCACGAATTGCCCCACGTCCGTTTGGTTCATGAGTTGCCCAGTCCTTCTGGTGCATTGCCGTTCGTAGGTTAGCTTGGTTTACGAGTTGCTCCACGAAAGCTTGATTCACGAGTTCCCTGGCCGTCTGGTTCACGAGTTGCCCCACGTCTGCTTGCTTCACGAGTTGCCCCACGTCCGTTTGGTTGACGAGTTGCCCGGCACTTCTGCTTAACTAATTGCCGTTCGTAGGTCAGCTTGGTTTACGGGTTGCCCCACGAAAGCTTGATGCACGAGTTGCCTGTCCGTCTGGTTCACGAGTTGCCCCACGTCTGCCTGGTTCACGAATTGCCCCACGTCCGTTTGGTTCATGAGTTGCCCAGTCCTTCTGGTGCATTGCCGTTCGTAGGTTAGCTTGGTTTACGAGTTGCTCCACGAAAGCTTGATTCACGAGTTGCCTGTCCGTCTGGTTCACGAGTTGCCCCACGTCTGCCTGGTTCACGAATTGCCCCACGTCCATTTGGTTCATGAGTTGCCCAGTCCTTCAGGTGCATTGCCGTTCGTACGTCAGCTTGGTTTACGAATTGCTCCAGGAAAGCTTGATTCACGAGTTCCCTGGCCGTCTGGTTCACGAGTTGCCCCACGTCTGCTTGGTTCACGAGTTGCCTGTCTGACTGGTTCACGAGTTGCCCCACGTCTGCTTGGTTCACGAATTGCCCCACGTCCATTTGGTTGACGAGTTGCCCGGCCCTTCTGCTTAACTAATTGCCGTTCGTAGGTCAGCTTGGTTTACGAATTGCTCCACGAAAGCTTGATTGACGAGTTCCCTGGCCGTCTGGTTCACGAGTTGCCCCACGTCTGCTTGGTTCACGAGTTGCCTGTCTGACTGGTTCACGAGTTGCCCCACGTCTGCTTGGTTCACGAGTTGCCGCACGTCTGCTTGGTTTTCGAATTGCCACACGTCCATTTGGTTCATGAGTTGCCCAGTCCTTCTGGTGAATTGACGTTCGTACGTCAGCTTGGTTTACGAGTTGCTCCACGAAAGCTTGATTCACGAGTTCCCTGGCCGTCTGGTTGACGAGTTGCCACAGGTCTGCTTGCTTCACTAATTGCTCCACGTCCATTTGGTTGACGAGTTGCCCGGCACTTCTGCTTAACTAATTGCCGTTCGTAGGTCAGCTTGGTCCACGAGTTGCCCCACGTCTGCTTGGTTCACGAGTTGCCGCACGTCTGCTTGGTTTTCGAATTGCCACACGTCCATTTGGTTCATGAGTTGCCCAGTCCTTCTGGTGCATTGCCGTTCGTAGGTTAGCTTGGTTTACGAGTTGCTCCACGAAAGCTTGATTCACGAGTTCCCTGGCCGTCTGGTTCACGAGTTGCCCCACGTCTGCTTGGTTCACGAGTTGCCCTACGTCCGTTTGGTTGACGAGTTGCCCGGCACTTCTGCTTAACTAATTGCCGTTCGTAGGTCAGCTTGGTTTACGGGTTGCCCCACGAAAGCTTGATTCACGAGTTGCCTGTCCGTCTGGTTCACGAGTTGCCCCACGTCTGCCTGGTTCACGAATTGCCCCACGTCCATTTGGTTCATGAGTTGCCCAGTCCTTCTGGTGCATTGCCGTTCGTAGGTTAGCTTGGTTTACGAGTTGCTCCACGAAAGCTTGATTCACGAGTTCCCTGGCCGTCTGGTTCACGAGTTGCCCCACGTCTGCTTGGTTCACGAGTTGCCCCACGTCCGTTTGGTTGACGAGTTGCCCGGCCCTTCTGCTTAACTAATTGCCGTTCGTAGGTCAGCTTGGTTTACGAATTGCTCCAGGAAAGCTTGATTGACGAGTTCCCTGGCCGTCTGGTTCACGAGTTGCCCCACGTCTGCTTGGTTCACGAGTTTCCCCACGTCCGTTTGGTTGACGAGTTGCTCGGCCCTTCTGCTTAACTAATTGCCGTTCGTAGCTGAGTTTGGTTTACGAGTTGTCCGGTATGGTTATTAACGAAGAGACTGGAAGTCGTATGGGGTCGGATCCACGGAGTTCGGCCGACCAGGTCGCTCCCTTTTCGGTAGGACTTCCGGAGCCCGTGCCGCCGATCATCAACTTGCATTTTCTGCACGGGGGGATTGGCGGACTCTCCGGAGATTTCAGGTGCCGTGTTTTGAACTCGGTGACCGGTGGCCAGGGGCCGACCACGACCGCTTCGGGAGAGCTGCGGTGTCTGCCCTCTCCCTGCCGTTAGGTCAGAGAGTCAGCCTCGCCGCCAGTTGAGTCTTGGCACTCAGCTGAACGATTTGCCCTCCGCCCGGTTGAGATTCTGGGTTGCCCGGAAGTCGGATGGGGTTGGATCCGCGGCGTGCGGCCGACCAGGTCGCTCCCTTTTCGGTAGGACCTCCGGATCCAGAGCCGCCGATCATCAACTTGCATTTTCTGCACGGGGGGATTGGCGGACTCTCCGGAGATTTCAGGTGCCGTGTTTTGAACTCGGTGACCGTTGGCCAGGGGCCGACTACGACCGATTCGGGGGAGCTCCGGTGTCTGCCCTCTCCCCTCCGGCGGGGCAGAGAGTGGCCCTTGCCGCAAGTGGAGGCTTGGCACTCTGCTGAACGATTTGCCCTCCGCCGGCTTGAGATTCTGGGTTGCCCGGAAGTCCGATGGGGTCGGATCCGCGGCGTGCGGCCGACCAGGTCGCTCCCTTTTCGGTAGGACCTCCGGATCCCGAGCCGCCGATCATCAACTTGCATTTTCTGCACGGGGGGATTGGCGGACTCTCCGGAGATTTCAGGTGCCGTGTTTTGAACTCGGTGACCGGTGGCCAGGGGCCGACTACGACCGATTCGGGGGAGCTCCGGTGTCTGCCCTCTCCCCTCCGGCGGGGCAGAGAGGGGCCCTTGCCGCCAGTGGAGGCTTGGCACTCTGCTGAACGATTTGCCCTCCGCCGGTTTGAGATTCTGGGTTGCCCGGAAGTCCGATGGGGTAGGATCCGCGGCGAGCGGCCGACCAGGTCGCTCCCTTTTCGGTAGGACCTCCGGAGTCCGATCCGCCGATCATCAACTTGCAATTTCTGCACGGGGGGATTGGCGGACTCTCCGGAGATTACAGGGGCCGTGTTTTGAACTCGGTGACCGGTGACCGGTGGCCAGGGGCCGACCACGACCGCTTCGTGGGAGCCCCGTGGCACCTCTTCTTGGTCGGCTCGTGAACTCGGGGAGCTCCGGTGTTTCCCTTTTCCCCGCAAGAATGGCAAAGTCCTAAAAGAAACCTAAGTCCGGTCGCGGAAGTCCCGATCGTATCGGATTCAAGGGTGTCTTACCGGCCACAGTGCTCAACTGACGGTCATGCTTCCGACAGTCGGCCCGCTTGGCAATGGCTTGCTCCTGCCAGCCCGCCAGTTAACAAGTTCCCCACGGAAGTCCATGAAGTTAACATCGGATGGCTCAGGCCGGCCTCACGAGACTTCGGCCGGTGGGACCTCCGCGCGGTCGCCCGCCGACGTCGCATTTGCATTTCTGGTACGGGCACTCCCGGTCATGGTTCACGAGTTGCCGCTGGAGGCTCTGATGAGGGTCCGATTTTCGACGTGAACCCGGGCTGAGATGCAGCATCCGCGGTCGACCCTCCGCGAGCTACCCCGCCGAATCGAAAATTGCATTTTCTGTACGGGGGGATTGGCGGAGTGCCCGGAGATTTTCGGGAACACGTTTTTCAGAGACACTTAGAAAAAGTTTTGGTATGTTGGTCACTTCGTGCATTGTCCTTAAGTGGTGCCACAATGGGCTCGAAGGCAATATAATACTTAAGGTTGAAGGCACTAAAATAGACGGGAAGGCAGCACCGTCAAGAGTTTGGGCAAGAAGGGCCAAGTGTACATGCTCGGAAGCTATGAAAGAAGGGCGAGGCTTCGGGCTAAAATA
>NW_027212302.1:0-35723 GCF_036971445.1 Narcine bancroftii | reverse complement strand
TGCCATTCATTTAGCCCATTTCTCTTTCTATAATCTTTAATCTTTTTAATGTTTTTGAACAATCACATTGCAGCTCACGATAGTTCAGTATGTGAGAAAGCAAACTCCTTGATTTCTTTGTCCATTGTTACAAAACTGTGTTCGATATCAGTTGGCAGATAGATCAGAATCAGTTTACTGCCATAAAATATCACAAGATTTGTTGTTTCGCGACACTATCAGTCAGAGTGCTAATAATTCTATAAATCACATTTCGAAATAAATAAAACAGTGCAAGACAAATGAAGGTGGTGCATAGATTCATTGTTCAGAATCTGATGGCGGAGGGGAAGAAGCCATCCTTGTGCCGCCGAGTGCTTGTCTCAGCTCCTGTACCTTTTTCCCGAAGGTGGCAGAGTGAAGAGGGCACGGCCTGGGTGGTGGGGGTCCTCGAGGATAGAGGGTGCTTTCTTAAGACACTGCCTCTTATAGATGTCCCCCGATGGAGTGGTCTGGTGCCTGTGATATCACAGACCAAGTTAACCCTCTGGAGTTTTTTTCCTGTCCTGGGCATTGGCACCTCCGTACCAGACAGTGATGCATCCAGCCGGAATGCTCTCCACGGTACACCTGTAATAGATTTCGAGTCTGGTCACATAACAAATGTAGCCGCTGACGAGCCAGCTTCATAATTGCATCGACATGGAATCAGAATTTGTTGTCAATACTCTGTCATGCATTCTTTATGGAGAAAAGATATGTTCCCAACATTTCAGGCCTGAACCCTTCAACAAGGCATTAGCAAAAAGCAGGCAGGTGTCTGATTAAAATGGTTGGGGAGGGGAGGGGGGGGTGGAGTAGATGGAGAACAGCAAGAGGTCATAGGTTGCATCTGGGTAGTGAGGGCAGAAGAGAAGAAAGCGGGTAGTGATAGGGGAGGGGGTTGGGATCTAGCAGAATGGAGTCAGAGAGATAGGGAAAGAGATGGGGGGACCTAACAGAAACTTGAGGTAGATTAGGCTTCCAATTTGCGTTTGGCCTCGCTCTTGGCAGTGTATGAACGGGGCATGGAACTGAAACAGTTGGCCACTATTCCCCGTTATTGAATCGGAAAGAACAAAGGTGCTCAATGAAACATTTTCCCCGTCACTCCGATATAGAGGAGACTACATCGGGGAACGCCGGAGGCAGTGGGATGACCCCTGTGGATTCACAAGTCTCACAGACAGGATCCATGGTTAGAAGATGGTCATTTTGGCCCTGAGCCCTTGCTTCTCAGTTGATCTTTTTCTGTTCTGTTTGGGTCCCTGCCCTGTGACAACGTGGAGGGAACTTTATTCTAACCCAGCCATTCTTAACCTTTTTAGCTATGGCCCCCTTCCAAGTGAAGCAATTAAATTTAGTTGGTTTCTTCCGTACTTCTACCACTACATAAACCATTTGATTCCAGTTACATGGCCCAACGTTAAATATGCTGGTAGCCCTCATGGAGAACGACTGCCCATTCTAGTTTATTTTCTGTCCCTGCTCTGGAAGTGTTGATGCGACAGGGTAAAGGGTGCTTTATTTATCATTTGAGTATTTCTGTTTAGGCCATGTTGTGTATTTTGTTTTAAAATAATTTGATTAAACGTGACAGGATATAATATTGTTCTTGGTGTCTGGAAAGTCCCTAGCTATGAGTGAACATAGTACATACCCTCTCCATGGAATCCTGGCATAAGTGTAAGGCTCAGTAAAGAGGCAGGTAGCTGTTTGTGGACAGATCTCTTCAACAGCCAAGCTCGGGAGGGAACTAAATGGCTTGTGCAGATTAACGGCCTGACCAATGAGGTCTGCCAGTCTCCTCTCTTCACCCATTTGATTCCAAATAAAGGGGATTATGTTATGAGACTGAGCAGCCTTGGATAACTCATTCAGGTTTACAAAAAAGCAGGTGGGTCTTGTTGAGACAAGTAAATTAGGGGAAATGCACCACAATGAGCATAATGGTTAGTGAAATGCTTTACAGCGCCAGTGACCTGGGTCCAAATTCGGAGCTGTCTAAGGTTTGTACATTCTCCCCATGTCTGCGTGGATTTTACTCTGAACGCTCCCGTTTCCGATCTGAGGATGAGATTGACGACTGGGACTATACTCGCTGGAATTTAATAGAATGAGAGGGAACCTTATAGGAAGATTAGAGGGAGATAGGTTGTTTCCATTGGTGGGGAAGACTAGAACTTGGGGATGTAAGCCGCGAGATTCAGAGTTGTAGGATGGAGATGAACTTTTTCGCAGAGGGTGGTGAATCTATAGAATTCACTACCCATTAAAGCAGTGAAGGTGACCTCAATGAATACATTTAAGGTTGGAAAAGGCAGGTAGGTGGTGATGAGTCTATCATCAGATCAGCCATGATCTCATTGAATGGCAGAACGGGCTCAGATGGCCTACTTCCTGCACACACACACACCCCACCCCCCAGAGTAGGTGAATCTCAAAGGTGAGGTTATAGATGTAAAGGGGACCCGAGGGGGCACCACCTTCATGCAGAGTGGGTGTGGATCAAGCTGCCAGAGGAAACGTGAATATTCAGGGTATTTAGGCAAGCATGTAGGTAGGAAAGGTTCCAGGGGATATGGGCCAAACACAGGCAAATAGGACTAGCGTAGATGTTGGGCTAAAGGGCCTGTTTCTATGCTCTGGAACTCAGGTGTATCTCAGGTAATCATACAAGGAGGAAGCTGCCTTACTGGCAGAGATGTGCAGCATGTTGCAGCAGAGGGGAGCTCTGCGGGACACTCTCGACGTGGAAATCACGAAAATCTGTAGACACTGGTTGAACGTAAAACACAAAATGCCGGAAGAAACTCAGCTGGTCAGTGTCCTTTATGTACGCAAGGTAAAATACAGTAACCGACATGTCGGGCTTGAGCCCTTCATCAAGGCATGAGAGAATGTCGGTCGGGCATCCTAATAAAGGCAGGAAATGATAGGTGGAGAAGGGAGGGAGTGGGCAGCAAGAATCAGGGAGAGGGGAAAACAAAGGGGGGAGGGGGAAAGAAAAAGTTGGCAGAAAGCAATGTTAATGCCATCTGGCTGGAAAGTGCCCAGACAGACCAAAAATAGGGTGGGGAAAGTGCACAAGCCATGGACAGATATGGGAACGTGACTCAGAATTGAAATGGTTGCCTTCTGGGATGGTCTCTGTTGTGGCGGAAAAAGCAGAGGTGCTCAACGATGTGATCTCTCAATCCGCGACCACTCTCTCTCCAATGTAGAGCCCACAAATGGAGCACCAGATGCAGTAAATCAGCTCCAAGGTGTACAAGTGAAATGTTGCTTCACTTGAAAGGCGTTTGGGGCCACGGTCCATGATGAGGGGCACAGCGTTGCGCCTCCTGCGGCCACAGGGGTGGGGGGGAGGAATAGATGGGGCGGGATGAGTGCACGAGGGAAGCTTGGAAGGACCAGTCCCTAATGAAGGCCGAGAGGGGAGGAAAAGGATAAAAAGTCTTGGTAGGATCCTGTAGGCAAGTGCTGGAAATTCCGCCAGATAATGTGTTGGATGCGGAGGCTGCTGGGGTAGTAGGTGAGGATGGAGGGGATTCTGTTTGGTGGCGTCTTGGAAGGCAGTATGAGCAGGAAATACAGATGTGACTCATGACATGGAACTGGAAACTCATCTTGGCTCCAGCAAGTTGATCGAAGCCGAGGTCAAAGTTATTGATGCAAAGGATGTCTTCAATATTTTAATCAAAGAAACATCAACTCAAGATTCTCCAGTTAAACACAATTTATTTACAAAACTCTGTCAATTAACAATATCATTATTAAAATACATCTTTTCCATTCAGAGCAACAAAAAACTTCCTCTCGGTTCCACCCAGCAATTGACAAGAGCAGGGAACCACATGTAATGGCACATGGAATCACTACTAGAGCTTTGGTTCCCTAACATGGCTAATGGACATGTGCAAACCATTCCCCCTCTCTCACATCCCCATCAACTCCTCCTCTGATTGTCTTCCCACCCACCTACACTAAGGGCAATTTACAACAGCCCAACTGGCCTGTCATGCAGTTGGGCTGAGGAAGAAACTGGAGCAACCCACCCGGGGAAAACCCAAGAAGAATGTGCAGACCCCACCAGAGGCCAGGATCATGACTGGGTCCCTAGAATCTTAAAGCAACGACCTGCCGTGCTCCCAACGACCTTCGTAAAAATCCTAACACCAAGATCAGAGTACCATGCAGAGGAAGTTAGAAAGGCAACTGATTTGATGGTGAATCTTTTAAGTTTACCAATCTCCTGGCCTTCCCATTGAAAGAATTGCCGACAATGCAACAGTTTGTTCTAGATCAGACCAGCAAGACCAGGACTGAGATTGACTGATGCACAACGAGGAAAGCCTTAGCCATAATCTCTGGCCCAGTGTTTTTTTTTGCAGAGGTGGAACAAGGGAGCATGTCCTCTCCCAAACTCAGCATGGACAGCCTCATCTCCAGGGAACTGAGGGATCCATGTCCTAGAAAACCCAACCTCCCCACTTCAGCACGCTCCTCAGAAACATCGAGTTTACAACCATCCAGACCACTGCTCATCAATTACACTGCTCAAGAGCTGAACACCGACCAGACCTTTCGGGAGAACTTATTTAAAGAGGTGGACAATGAAACTTGCATCAACCTGATAGGGCCTCGGTTTTTTTTTAAACAGTCCAACTCTGAAAACTTGACAAACCCAACACTCCTGGAACATTATTCAACCCAGAGATGTAGATTTTCAGTACTAATCAAAATATTAAATTATAGACATTCAGCACGGTAACAGGCCCCTTTCAGCCCACGAGACGATGCTGTGTAATTACACCTAATTGGCCTACAGACGGGGAGGAGAGAATGGCTCTGTGAACAAAGGGAATGGGTTGGAGAGCAGGAAGAAAGGGAAAGAGTGGAGAGAACGAGATAGGCTAACAAACATGGAGAAAGCGATGTTAATGCCATCCAGTTACCTCCTCCTCCCTTATCCACCTATCACCTCCTGCTGTGGGCCTGTGCTCCTCCCCCTGCCCTTCCCTCGCCACCATTTTGTTGGGCACCTGCCTACGTTTTGCTCATACCTTAATGATATGGCCTCATGCCTGAAACATAAAGTTATGTTTTTTTTATCTTTGCAATATAAACTTTCACCCGCTTCATTTCTCCAGCATTGTGTTTTTACTGTAGTGCTTGGAGTTTTGAAGAATTTGGGGGGGGGGGGGGGGGAATTTCATTGAACATATAAATTAGGAAAGGAATAGGTCTGGTAGAAGCATGGAGGTTGTTTCCACATGGCAGGTGAGACAAGACTTGGGGACATTACCTCAAGTTTTGGGGAATACATTTAACAGACATGATGAGAACTGTTTCTCCCACTCAGTGGAATTCTCTGCCAGAAGAAACAGTAGAGGCTGCCTCATTAAATGAAGACATTGATTTTCAAAGAAAAGGGGAACTAAGTGTCATGGCAGACCAGATCTGGTGTGATGTTACCAAACAGCGGAGCAGGCTCAACGGGCCAGAAGGCCGACTCCTGCTCCTATTTCTTATGTTCTAAACCAGCTGCACTCCAGAGCACCAGCATTCCAACAGCCTAACCCAGACTTCTGCTGCCCACTCGGCCCTCCAAATTTGGACTCCATCCCCAGATGGATATCACCATCTGATCCACGCCGCCAACCTTCAGAGTTTCACATCACTGAGAGGGTCAGTCCAATTAAAGCACAAATGTATGGAATTCAGCAAGTTAGGCAACATCTGTAGAGTCCAAGGTAGGGTCCAGGTTTCAGGTGAGACCTCCGCAGCAGTCCCTCCACAGACGCTGCTTGACCCACTGAGTTCCTCCAGCATTTGCTTGCTCCAAGTGCCAACATCTGCAGTCCTTTCCAGTCCTGGTCTGGGCCCAGCATCCGGGAGGAACTCAGTGGAAGGGGAAGAGAACTGGCAATGTTTTAGATAGGAACTCTTCTCTGGTGATCATTCTTTGCTCCAGATTCCAGAGCCTGTGGTTCTCCTGGTCACTCACAATTAATCTTCACCCAATGGGTACCTCGTGCTCATCCAGGCCCCCGCAGGCAGTCCATGTTAGTCCTTGCCTTTGAGGCCAAGCTTGCTAGTGTCCGTGCCGTGTGCAATTTCCTTGTCCAGCAGCTGTTGGCGTGAGCCACCATGTCCTTCTTCAAGCGGAACTTCTCCCCGCACACCCCCACAAGAGTACATGTGGCTCTCCAAGTGCCTCTGCAGATCAGCCTTGCTGCCCACAATCTCGAAGCACATGTGGCAGACAGCTTGGCCTGGCGACAGGTGGGAGGTCATGTGACGCAAATGCCCGCGCTTGCGGTGACTGCGCTGCCCGCAGAAGGGGCACTCCAGGCGACCTCGGGCCCCCTTGGCTGGCCAGTTGCAGACGTAGCTCGCGAGGGAAGGGCCCGGATGTGGGCCTGGCTAGCCAGCTGCCTGCCTAGGTCTCTCTGGACGGCCGCAGGCTCCAACCCTCCCCGCCGCCAGGCCTCTCCTGGGAGAAGACAGAGGTCCTCCCCTCCTGTCTCCTTCCTCCGCCTTTTCCGGCTCCAGCTCCGCACTTCGGAAAGACAGCAGCCCTCACAGGCCCGGCAGCGCCAGGCTTCCCCTTGCGCCGGGCCCCCTTGACAGGTGGCCCAACCTCCTCCCGGCCCCTGGCCGGGGGCTGAGCAGATGTGCTGGGGCAGAGGCTGTGCCGCTTCCCCCTTCCTCCTCACTCGGCCTCTGACTTCGCCTCCCCCTCCCCTGTCCAGGCTGCTATCCGAGCTGTCTGAGCGAGTCGTCCGTGCCGTTCTCCAGCACCAGGTCGTCATCTCCTGGGAAACGCACCTCACCCCTCTTCAATTCGTAATCCTCCGGCTCCCGTTCTGGATGCCAGGGACCTCTTGGCCCACGGCACCTCGCCACCTGCCCCTCCAAACCCCAGGATATCCCTCCCGGGACTCGACACAGTGGCCAGGCCGGCTCTCCTCACAGGCCATGCCTGTGCTCCCGCCCTTTCTGCTTCTTCCCGCTTAACCCCTTGCCCCCGACTCAGGCAACAGGCCACGTGCTCCTGCAGCCTCTGGGCCGTCTCAAAGGCTAGATCACACAGCGGGCAGTGGAGTGGCCTTTCAGCATGGAGCTGCAGGTGCTCCTTCAGGCCACATTGCTCCTCGAAGGCCAGACCGCAGTGGTGGCACAGGTAGGCTTGGCGATCCGAAGCTTCCTCTGTGGCCTCGGCCTTCACCTCCACAGACACCTCACCCGCAGCGAGACCATCAGTAGGCCCCACGCCCGATCTTGGTACAGCTGGACGCCAAAAACCAGCGGGTTGGCGCAGGCAGGAGTGGGCCCCTCCTCCCTCTCCTGCTCGCCAGGTCCGGAGGCCAGGAAGCACGCAGCATTGTAGAGCTTCAGGAAGCGGAGGGAGGCCCGGAAGCGTTCGGGGTCGGAGGCGCGGAGCTCAGGCGCCCCGTTGTACATCAGCTGCAGGATCAGGTCGAAATGGTCGGGGCTGACGGCCTGCGAGCTCAGTGACACCAGCGATGAGTCAGACGGAGAGTTGACGAAGAGCTTGTGGAAGTAAGGGAGCTGCAGGCGGCCAGTACCACTCGGTGGGCCCGGAACCGCACATCGCCCACCGCGATGGAACAGTCACACAGGAAGCCATATTCCAGCTGTGAACACAGCTGCTGCAACACATGCTCGCTGTGGCTAGCCATCCCCTGCAACAAATGCATCACAGTGTTAAGTCCCGCTCCAACTGTTACAAGGACCTCTTCCCTTACACCCCTCCCTCCTCCCCGTCGCTTTCTCCTCCCCCATCCTTTGCACCCCGACCTATCCCTCACGTCCCTCCCTCCTCCCCATCCCTTGCACCCCTACCTGTCCCTCACATTCCTCCCTACTCCCTATCCCCATCCCACCCACCTCTCCCCCATCCCACCCACCCCTCCCCTCCATCCCTCCCTCCTCCCACACCCTTTTCCTTCTCATCACCATCCCTCGCAACCCTCCCCATCCCTCCCACTCTCCTCCCTCTTCCCCGTCCCCTTCCCTCCCCTCTTCCCCTCCCCTCCCTTCCAACCCTCCCCTCCCCTCCCTTCCACCCCTCCCCTCCCTTGCTTCCCTCCTACCCCTCCCCTGCTTCAACTCCTCTCCCTCCCTTGCTTCCCTCCTTTCCTCCCCTTGCCCCTCTACTCCCCTCCACACCCACTCCTTCATCCCTGCCCCTCACACCAGTCTCTCTCCCTCCCTCACATACCTGTCCCTGTCCCTCACTACCCACTCTCTCATTTCCTTCCTCACGCCTTCTATAGTTCCTTCATCCCTCTCCTCAACCTCTTATCCCTCTCCTCCTCCTCCCCTTGTTGAGGATTTTCCTCGCTGGGACTTTGCATATGACAAGATAATTAAAACCCATCGCTAATTATGGTGCCTTGAAGAGCAATCCTGACAGGGCCATCACCACGGGGTTGGGGAGGGGGGGAGGGAGGCAGAGAGGGAGGGTGAGGGGAAGGGAGGAGGGAGGAGAAGGGGAGGGAGAAGGGGGAGAAAGGGGAAAGGGAGGGGGAAGGGAAGGGGGAAGGGTGGAGGGGAAGGGGGAGGGGGAAGGGGAAGGTGGGAGGGGAGAAGGGGGAGGGGGGAAGGGTGAACGGGGGAGGGGGGAGGGGGGAAGGGGGGAGGGGGAAGGGGGGAAGGGGGAGGGGAGAGGGAGGGGGGGAAGAGAGAGGGGGAGGGGGAGAGGGAGGGGGAGGGGGGAGAGGGAGGAGAGAGAGGGAAGGGGGAAAGGGAGGGGGGAGAAGGAGGGGGGAGAAGGAGGGGGCGAAGGACGGGGGAGGGGGGGAGAGGGGAGGAGGGAGGGGGAGGGGAGAGGAGAGGGGGAGGGGGTAGGGGGAGAGGGAGGGGGAGGAGACGGGGGAGGGGGAGGGGAGGGGGAGGGGAGGAGGAGGGGGGAAGGGGAAGGGAGGAAGGGGGAGGGGAGGAAGGGGGAGGGGGGAAGGGGAGGGAGAAGGGGGAAGAGGGGAGGGAAGGGGAGGGGGAGAGCGGGAGAGGGGGGAAGGGTGGAGAGGGAGAGGGAGAGAGGGAGGGGGAGAGGGAGGGGGGGGAGGGAGGGGGGGAGGGGAGAGGAGGGAGAGGGAGGAGAGAGGGGGAGAGGGAGGAGGAGGGGGGAGGGGGAGAGGGAAGGGGAAGGGGAGAGGGAGAGGGAGGAGGAGGGGGGAGAGGGAGGGGGGAGGAGGGTGAAGGGGAGGGGAGGGTGGAGAGCGGGAGAGGGGGGAAGGGGGAGGGGGGAAGGGTGGAGAGGGAGAGGGAGAGAGGGAGGGTGGAGAGAGGGAGGGGGGAGGGGGAGAGGAAGGGGGGAAGGGGGAGGGAGAAGGGGAGGGGGGAGAAGGAGAGGGAGGGAGAAGGGGTGAGGGGAGCGAGGGAGGGGAGGGGGGAGAGGGGAGGAGGGGGAGAGGGAGGGGTCGAGGGGGAGGGGAGGGGGGAAGGGTGGAGAGGGAGAGAGGGAGGGAGAGAGGTGCCGGGGAGAGGAGGGGGAAAGGGAGAGGAGAGGGGAGAGGAGGAGGAGGGGGGAAGGGAGGAGGAGGGGAGAGAGGGAGGGGGGAGAGAGAGGGAAGGGGGGAGAAGGAGAGGGAGGGGGAGAGGGGGAAGGGGGAGAGGGAGGGGGAGAAGGAGGGGGAGGGGGAGAGGGAGAGGGGAGGAGGAGGGGGGGAGAGGGAGGAGGAAGGGGGAGAGGGAGAGGGAGGAGGAGGGGGGGAGAGGGAGAGGGAGGAGGAGGGGGGGAGAGGGAGGAGGAGGAGGAGAGGGAGGGGGGAGGAGGGGGGAAGGGGAGGGGAAGGCAGGGAGAGGAGACAGGGCCCCGGGCGCGGGTTGGAGCTGGGTAGTAGTAACAGGGCCCCCTCAAGGACAAGACCCAAATGGTTACCGTTCGGCCCGTCCACCCGATGCAAGCAGGCCTCCCCGCCAAGACTTCCTTTACCTTGCAGCCCCGACAATCGAGCCCACCCACCCCGGGGCGCGACGCCGCAGCGACCACGGGCGCCCGTTGCCAGGGCCTCCGGCTCCTGCAAGAGGGCGGGCCTGCGCTCCGCTTCCGGTTCTCCGCCCCGGGGCCTGCCGGGACCTGTAGTCCTGGTGCCCAGCCGGGACTTCCGGTGCTGGTCTCCCCGCCCTCCCATGCCCAGCAGGCCGGGCAGCATGAGTGCAGGGAGGGGCAAGGTGAACGTTTTGGGCTAGGATCCTTCAGCAGAGCCTGAAAAAAGCAGAGAAAGCCTTGAAGGTGAAATATCTTCGATAGGATGAGACCAAATCATTCATGGAAGCAGCGTGGATGCTTAATTGTGGAATTTGCTAAGGCTAAGGGTCAAGGGCTTCAAATTCCTGGGGGTCAATATCTCCAGGGATCTGTCCTGGAGCCTCCACGTCGATGCAATCACAAGACGTCTGGCCAGCGGCTGCACCGAGGTGCGGGCATCCGGCACGTCGACGAAGACTCTCGTAAACCTCTACGGGTGGAGAGCCTTCTGGCCGGCTGCATCCCCGCCCGGTACGGAGGCGCCAACTCTCGGGGCAAGAGGGTCGTTAACTCGGCCCCAGACTCCACCCCAACGAGGGCATCTACACGAGGCGGTGTCTTTATAGATTTTATTTTTGAAAACAGCCTCTACCCTCAAAGGCACCCTTCTTCACTGGCTACCATTCGGGAGCCCAGAGACGAGCACTCAGCGGCACAAGGACAGCTTCCACCAGCAGATTCCTGAACCGCAGACGCTGCCTTACTTTTCGTGCACTATTATTTGGTTTTTTTTAAAATTGTAATTGTCGTAAGATGGTGCTAATGCTGAATGTTTCCCTATGGCGCTGCCACAAAACACTGAATTTCAAAATGATAAATCTGATTCGGAAACCATGGAAAAGAGGTGGGGGAGAAAGCACCCAAATGATTCCAGGCACTAATAGCTGATTCTCATGCTGAGAGAAAGAATTAGAATCAGATTTTGAATGATGGTCCGAGTGCGTAGGTGATATCGCATACAACCCGAGATTCCTTTTACCGGCGGGGGTGGCAGAATTATGCCTAATTGGTCATGCAAAAGATCAACTGTACATGGCATGAACGTAAACAAATAAAGAACTGTAAAAATAACAAATGTAAACAAACTGTCTGAACAATACAGAGAGACAAAAAGAAAATCAATAATTTGCCAATCCCTGATTGAGTTTGTCGTTGAGGAGTCTGATGGTGGAAGGATAGCAGCTGTTCCTGAACCTGGTGGTGCGAGTCTTGTGGCACCTAGACCTTCTTCCTGATGGCAGCAGCGAGAACAGTGTGTGCTGGGTGGGTGGTGTGGGACTTTGATGATTGCTGCTGCCCACTGACGGCAGCGTTCCCCGTAGATGCACCCAATAGGGGGGAGGGTTTTACCTGCGATGTCCTGGGCTGTGTCCACTACCTTTTGGAGGGCTTTAGGGATCTTGGTGTTCCCATACCAGCCAATCAGCACTCTTTCCACCACACCTTTGTAGAAATTTGCCAGGGTTTCAGGTGACATCCCAAACCTCTGCAAACTCCTGAGGAAGTAGAGGTGGTTTCTTCTTCATGATGCCTTTGATGTGTCAGATCCTCTGAGAGAGTGACTCCCAAGAACCTAAATTTGCTCACCCTCTCCACCTCTGATTCTCCAATGATCACTGGGTGGGCTTTCCTGAAGTCAACAATGAGCTCCATAGTTTTGGTGACACTGAGTGCAAGGTGGTTGTTGTTGCACCAGTCAGCTAAGTTTTCAATCTCTATCCTGTACACTAACTTATCCTCTTCCTTTATACAACCTACTGCCTTGGTATCGTCAGCAAATTTGTAGATGGTGTTATTGTCATACTGAACTACACAGTCATAGGTGTCAAGTGAGCAGAGCAGGGGGCTAAGAACAGAGCCCTGTGGTGCTCCAGTACTGATGGAGATTGTGGATGAGTATGTTCTTGCCAATCTTCACTTATTGTGTTCTGGAGATGAGGAAATCCATGATCCAATTACACAGTGGGGTATTAAATTCCAAACTGTAGTCAATAAAGAGTGTCCTGATGTATGCATCTTTGCAGTCCAGGGTTCCAGGGCTTTGTGTAGAGCCAGTGAGATGGCATGCCCCTGTTGCTACGATAAGCAGAATTTATTGTCATGAACACGTCACAAAATTCATTCTCGCCAGGATCACAGTGCAAACATTTTATTAAAAGCGCATTTCAAAATTAATAAAAATAGTGCAAAAAAAATGAAAGTCAAAGTGACGCAGTACTTGTGGTTCATAGATCATTCAGGAATCTACTGGCAGAGGGGAAGAAGCCGCCTTTGTGTTGCTCGGTGCTCGTCCTCAGGCTCCTGTACCTTTTTCCTGATGGTAGCAGAGTGAAGAGGGCATGGCCTTGGTGGTGGGGGTCCTTGAGAATAGAGGTTGATTTCTCTAGACACTGCCTCTTGTAGATGCCCTCGATAGGGTGAAGACTGGTTCCAGTGATTCCGCAGGCCATGTTAACAACCCTCTGGAGTTTTTACCTAAATCTATATTTTATAATTTAAAATAACACCATGGTAACAAGCCCTTCTGGCCCACGAGTCTGCACGTTGTGGCAATTAACCTACTAACCCTGTCCGTTTTTGGATGGTGGGACGAATCCAGAGAACCCTGGAAGAAGTGAGATCTCACTGTGTACAGTTTTGGGCATCTTGTTTGAGAAAAGACGTTCTGGCGTTAGAGAGGGTTCGGAGCAGATTCACCAGAATGATACCAGGAATGAAAGGGTTAGTGTATGAGGAGTGATTGTTGGTTCTTGGGCTGTATTCGTTGGAGTACAGAAGGATGTCATAAAGATATTTTGAATGTTGAAAGGCCTGGACAGAGTAGATGTGGCAAGGATATTTCCTGTGGTAGGCAAGTGGGCACAACTTCCGGATAAAAACGCTTCAATTTAAAACAGAAATGCGGAAAATTTCCTTTGTCAGAAGATAATGAGTCTTCGGAATTTGTTGCCACAGGCGGCTGTGGAAGTGAGGTTGTTGGTGTAGTTAAGGCAGTGATTGGCGAGCTCTCCACTGGCCACCGTGACAGAGGTGCACCAAAGAAAAGGTACAAGGACTGCCTAAAGAAATCTCTTGGTGCCTGCCACATTGACCACCGCCAGTGGGCTGATATCGCCTCAAACCGTGCATCTTGGCGCCTCACAGTTTGGCGGGCAGCAACCTCCTTTGATGAAGACCGCAGAGCCCACCTCACTGACAAAAGGCAAAGGAGGAAAAACCCAACCCCAACCAACCAATTTTCCCCTGCAGCCGCTGCAACCGTGTCTGCCTGTCCCGCATCAGACTTGTCAGCCACAAACGAGCCTGCAGCTGACGTGGACCTTTACCCCCTCCATAAATCTTCATCCGCGAAGCCAAGCCAAAGAAAGAAGAAGATAGGCATTTGATTAGTCAGGGTGTCAAAGGTGACGGTGATAAAGCCAGGAGTGGGAAGATTGATCGAGTCACGATTAAAATGGCAAATCAGACTCGATAGGCCTACTTCTGGTCCTACGTCTTTTGCGTGTACAAACTTTTTGCAGACAGCGCTAGATTCAGACCTGGGTTGCTGGTAATGGATAGTATGGCAATAACCTTGCCGGCCCTGTATGGAGAAATTGCGATTGGTTCCGGAAGGCTGCAACAGGCTCAAATGGAAGATCAGGTGTTGTTACACAAGCGTACATTGAACCTTCATGATAACACTAGAACCCATAACGGTCCGCGCGGGTATTAAAACAACAGGAAGCTCTTTCAAAGGCGCCCAGCACTACTTTATTTTGATGGTCTTCCTACATCCCAGTTGCATTTTCTTCAGAGATCTTCTATCGGCCGACGCTTATATTTGAAGAGAATGCAGGGCTGAGGAGGTGAGGCCTGGGGCCAATCAGCCATGATCATGTTAAATACTGGGACAGGCTTGAAAGGCCGAGTGGCCTCCTATTTTCCCCTGTGCTCTTATATCAAGGGACACAAAACTAAGAGTAAAACGTTATACCCAGAAGTTGGAAAAAACAAAATGACCACAAACGCTAGAATTATGAAATAACCTCAAAAATTAGGTTGGGTACCTTTCGATGGACTAAAGAATGAGCCAGGTGTCTGGAGCATAATCAGTATGCTATACCTAAATGGATTTAAGGTGCTTGGGAGTAAGTACAGGGTGGGATGTAAGAGGTACCATTTATACCTGTGTAATAGTCAAGTTTTTTGGAACAATTTTTTGGATCAAATTTAGGGGGTCCACGCATACTACGTTTGACCACAGTAAGTACGTGCATCACTTGAGACGTCAGGAACTCGGATGGGTGGGACCAGGTGGTAAGTCCTCACTCAGGGTGTCGGGAGCTTGGATGGGAGCCTAGAAAAGAGTCTGCGGCCAGGACGTCAGCAGCTCTGGTGGCCAGGCAGCTGGGGCAAGGTTCTGCGGTCAGGACGTCGGGAGCTCTGATAGGCGGGCAGCCGGGGTTTCGTAAGCTCAGATGGGCGTGCGGCCAAGGCCTAGGAAAGAGTCTGTAGCCAGAGCATCAGGAGCTCGGATGGGTGGGCAGCTGGGACCAAAAAGGGAGGGGCGGGTCGACCTTTATACATGTCATACAGAAAACGCGCGTGTTTTGGGCCAACAAAGAGGGGGGGGGTCAACTATTACACAGGATTAGCTGCAGGTTGTACCTCTTTAATCCGGCGACGTTGGGTCCTGGCCATTGCTGGACCACAGAAAATGCTGGAAAACAAATTGACCCCTAAGGGAACCCCCTATGTAAACATATCAAAGGTAGAACAAAGCTTAAAGCAGGAAATAATACTGTAGAGCAGTGCGGTTAGTCCAACGCCTTTACATCACGAGACTGGGGTTCGAGTTCCGCATTGTCTGTAAGGAGTTTGTACTAATGGCGACCAGACGACGGATTACCAGATAAGAGAGAGGGACAATCATATATATGGTAAGTTTTTCATGCAAACAGTGGTGGGTGCATAGAATGTGCTGCCAGCAACAATGACGTAGGCAGGTACAATGGGATCTTTTAAGAGACTGTTAGATAGATACACGGAACTGAGAACATTGGAGGATTTGCAGTAGGGAAATTCTAGGCAGTTCGTGTAGGTTACCAGCTTGGTACAAAACTGGACTGAAGGGCCTGTACTGTGTTGTAAATTTCTAAGAGGTTTTGAACCAATTAAATCTATGCTAGTTCTTGGTGCTTTCCCATCAATCCCCTATTTTGCTGCAACCTTTATGGATTGGACTCAATGGGCCAAATAGCCTGCTTCTGCTCAATATCATGGTCTTATTCCCTTATGACAACATCCCCTACACCAGAGTGGCCAATTAATGTACCAACCCACACGCCGTTGGGATGCGGGAAACTGGAGTGCCCAGGGGTGTCCACACCGTCACAGGGAGAATGTGCGAACCATACAGGCAGCATCTGAGGTCAGGGACGACCCAGGGCTCACCAGAGCTGTGTCTGTGAGAGTTGTAGAGATCAGGATGATAATCAAGTGCCGTGCAGAGTTATCTGAGAGCTTTACGGCACAGAAACAGGCTCTTCAGCCCATCTCTCATCCACCCCAATCAAGTTGTCTACTGAGCTGGTCCCATTTGACTGCATTTGTCACAAATCCCTCCAAACCACTCCTGTACTGACTAAAAAAATCTTATAGGTTCTTAGTCTTGTTCAATCTGCACTGCCTTCATTTGCAATGTTCTTCATTATTCATCACGTCCCTTGTAGAGAGTGGGTTTTTACATTTTTAAATTTAAATGAGGTTTTTAAAATTTAGACACACTACACAGTAACAGACCCATGAGCCTGTACTGCCGAAATATAGCCAATTAACCTATAGCCCTCCACGTGATGGAGATGGAGTCAGAGATCGAGAAAAGGGAGCGTTTTGCTTGAGATGAATTTGCGGTCATGGTGGAAGTTGGGAGCAAGGAGGATAAAGTTGAGGAAGCATCAAGATAGTTATCGGGAAGAGTTGAGGGGCCATGCCTGTAGCATGGTCTGCTCCACGTAGCCAACAAAAAAGGCAGGCTGAGTTGGAGCCCATAGCCCAAAGGCTACCCCTTTGACTTGGAGAAAGTGGGATGGGTCAAAGGAGAAGTTATTGAGGGTGAGGACAAGTTTTGTCAGCCGGATGAAGGTGGTGGTGGAAGGGGGACTGGTTGAAACTATTGTCGAGTAAGAAACAAAGGGCTTTGAGGCCTTCAGTACGGGGGACGGAGGTGTGTAGTGAATATGGATATCCATGGTAAATGTGAGGCAGTTGAGTCCAGGAAATGAAGTGATGGAGGGTATGTGAAGTATCGCAGATGTAGGTGGGGAGAGACTGAACCGGGAAGTGGGGGGGTGGGGGGGGAAAACAATGACAAAATGAGTCGAGGTTAGAGGATACCAGTTAGGTGGAGCAGAGGCATGCGGAAAGGATCAGTCTGCCAGGACAATTAGGTTCGAAGAGGGCATGGCCTAGGTGGTGGGGGTCTTTGAGGATAGAGGGTGTTTTCTTAAGACGCCACCTCTTGTAGATGACCTCGATGGAGTGAAGACTGGTGCCTGTTATGTCACAACTCTCTGTAGTTTTCTCTTGTCCTGTGCATTGGCACCTCCATACCAAAGAGTCATGCAACCGGTCACAATGATCTCCACAGTACACGTACCAAATCTCCTCAAACTCCTCACGAAATATAGCCGCTGGCGAGCCTTCTTCGTGATCGCATTGACATGGAGGCTCCAGGACAAATCCTCAGAGATGTTGACACCCAGGAACGTAAGGTGCTTGACTCTCTCCACTGCTGAGCCCTCGATAAGGACTGGGTCGTATTTCCCCGATTTCCTTCTGAAGTCCACAATCAGTTCCCTTGGTTCGGCTAGCATTTGTAAGGTTGTTACTGTGACACCGCTCAATGAGCCAATCTCCCTCCTTCCTGTACGCTTCCTCACGACCATCTTTGCTGGATGTGGCTGAACAGGGCAAGGTCATGCACACAGACCCTGCCATTGGAGATGTTCAGCATGACGGGCAGGTTGGTAATGATTCACTTCTTCCTGCATTTACACCGAGCTTGTATCTGCTCCTCATACATTGCTCAAGGTTTCCAACCCCAAAGCTCCCTCTCCACTTAGATATATTCAGAAGGAAGTTGGACATGGTGCTATGACTAAACCAGGGAATGGTGCTGAGTGGGAAAATGAATCAGCTCATGATTGATGATGGGGCAGACTCGATGGGATGAATGGCCTATTTCTGCTCCCATGTCTTATGGTCTAAAGCAGCCATTCTCAACCTTTTTTTTTAAACCCCCTCCTAGGACTCACGAGTCCCCTTTTGATTTATTATGTACTTCTCTCCAACTGACAGCATATTTTTAAAAAAATTATATTAAGTGAGGTGAAAAGAAAATAAGACTTTTATTAAAATGTGCTGCAGCCCCCAAGGGAGCCATTGGGCCCCTATTGAGAATCGCTGGTCTAAAGGGGCCAAGGGGTATGGAGTGAAAGCAGGAATAGGTTACTGAAGACATGATCCGTCATGGATTATATTGAATGATGGTGCTGGCTTGAAGGGCTGATTGGCCTTCTCTTGCATCTTACAACCACAGTATTTTAGACACCCTGAATTAACTCCCGTGGTTACCGTAGAGGTTAGCACCACTCTATTACAGCACCAGTGACCCAGGTCCTAATCCAGCGCTGTCTGTAAGGAATTTGTACGTTCTCCCCGGGTATTTCCTCCTGGTTTCCCCTCCCCCCCCCCCACCAACCCTCCAAAACATACGGGGCTGCAGGCTAATTTGGATGAAATTGGGCAACATGGGTTTGAATGGCCTTATTCGGCTTCTACTCTGCTGTTTAGACATTTAAACATGTGGTGGCAGAGCAGTTAGCGCAACGCCTTTACAGCGATCAGGGCATGGGTTCGAATCTCGCGTTTTCTGTAAGGTGTTCTCACTGTGTCTGTGTGGGTTTTCCCCAGGGAAATAAAAATTAGATGGGAAAAAAAACTTTAAAAAGTACTCAGAAACTTCCATGCACACCTGGAATTTACTACAGAGAAAAACAGGCAGAATTCTCAAAAATAAACTTGCTTTAATGTACAGAGAAAAATAAAGCCTCCTTTTAAAGACATTTCACAATGTTTTTAAGACTTTAACCGCCAAACATCATAAATATAAATGAACATAAAACCAATTCCAATTCACTTGAACTCTGACCGTCCCTGGAACGTTATTGGTGTTGTCAATGCTCTCTACAAGAGTCTTGATTTATATTACAACTTTTAAAAGAAAGTCTCTCTTTCGCTAGACTTCCGTCATCTGGTTAGCGCTTTGACCTCTTGCCCACCGAGTTGCGGCCATTGCGGTAGAGTGACTGTTTGTCCGGGTTGAAGCAGCAGTACTTCAGAGTGTGCGCGGTGTCGCCCGTGGCCTGGCAGAGCGGGCAGACGTAGTTTCGCAGAATGGGGCACGTCACCCTGCCGCCTTCCCCCTTCAGCGCGTGCGAGGAGTACACCTTGCGTGACTCGCCGTTGTGCTTGCAGAAGGTGCAGATGCCGCCCGCCTTCTTCGGGGTCTGTCCGCCGACCTCTCCCGACAGGGGTGGCGGCCCCTCCATTGCCAGGGGGCGGATGGCGCCCTGGGGAAGTGGGCCGGGCTTGGCGGGGCGGACCGGCTCCCTCTTCCCGGCGCCAGGCCGCCAGATCTCTTCAACGGCCACCGACAGCTGCAGGTAGTCCTTCCAGATGTCGAACTCCTGGCTTCTGGCAGGAAATCTGTGCACAATTCTCTCCATTCCACCTTCTACTTCAACACCAAACACTCCTTTACAGCACAGCTTCTAGCTGTAGCTCATTAAAGGGAGGAGGGGGAGGGTAGGGGGGGGGTTGAGAGGGGGTGGGGACAAGAGCATTTTTTTTAATTTAAAGACCAAGTTCTCATCTTGTTGATAGCAGACTGTCAGGTCACACACAGGCAGATACATTAGTCCCTCCTCCTATTCAATTAACTCACACAACTCTTGGTAGAACCACTTAGATATGTTTTTTCCTCTTGCATTAATATTCTTCTTGAATGCATGCAGGCTGCAGGAATTTCATGCAATGTGTTGCATTCATACCCTTCCCTTTGCATGCATGCTGCATTAATCTGCAGAGCAGGGCCCGCATCTCAGCTGAGGTTACATGCGTCTGCAAGTGTATAGGCGGGGAGGGGTTGCAGAATGACAACACTGCAAAACAATGTACTGTAATCCCTGATGGATCCAGTAGACAGCCAATTGTAACCAGGTAATTTCAGGGCTATCCCCTTTCTATCCACTGCATAAGCCCATGACCTCAATTTGCAAGAATGTAAGGCGCGTAGAGTTTCACAGTACGGAAACAGGCCCTTCAGCCCAAACTGCTATGCTATTCGACAAGAAAGTCTGCAAACGCCGGGGGGTCGAGTGCAGTGCACAAACTCACCAGGTCCTGCAGCACCTAGAGCAGTGCTGCTTTCTTTCCACTCACATCGCACCTTAAATAATCCCTCACTTGCAGTGCTCAGGTTGAGAACCACTAATCTAGAGGAGGTAAAGGGTAACCCTTGTTTCGGGCCTGAGCAAAACACAGGCAGACTCCTGAATAAAATGATGAGGGAGGGGGAGAGGAGAGGAGGGAGAAAGGGGCAGGGAGAGAAGTGCAGGCTAACAGGTAAGAGGTCATAAGTCAGTGTTTCTCCATAGGTGCTCTGTGGGATTACCGAAGGTGGTATGTGAGTGGAAAGAAAAAGGTTGCGAACCATTGTCGTAGGTGGATGCAGGTAGGAGTGTAGAATATTAAAAAAACCTGAGGTGATGGGGAGAGAAAGCTGTCCTCTGATAAGAGTGATCGATGGAATGAAAGAGTGCGACTCAGGAACCAGACAAGTTCAGGCAGAAGGGAAGGAGACAGAGGGCAAGATTTAATGGAAACTGGAGCAGTTCATGTTAATGCCGTCCGATTGGAGAGTGCCCAGACAGTATATTAGGTGTAGTTCCTTCAGCCTGTGGGTAGCCTTGGTTCGACAGTGTATGAGGTCACGGATAGACATGTCAGTGTGGGAATGGTGTGTGGAATTAAAACAGTCACCAGGTTTGATGAATCTTATCAGTCCCTGCCTTTCCAAATACAATTACTGTGTATACTTGTGCAATTTTGTTGATTTTTTTTGGACCACTTTTTCAGGGCAAATTTGAGGGGGTGGTTATCTTTTATACGCGTGTAAGTAAGTACCTGCATTGTTTACAACTTTGGAAGCTAGCATGGCTAGGTCCGGGTGGTAAGTCTGCAGTTGGGGTGTCGGGAGAGCGCGGATGGGCAGGCGGCTGAGGCGAGGGTCCACGGTCGTGACCTCGGGAGTTTAGGTAAACGGACGGCCAGGACAAGGGTCCGCAGTTGGGGCATCGGGAGGATCAGATGGGCAGGCGGCTTGGGCAAGGGTCCACGATCGGGGAGTTAGGAGCTTGGATGGGTGGGTGGCCAGAGTGAGAGTCCACAGCCGGGGCATTGGGAGTTCAGATGGGTGGGCGGCTAGGGCTTGGTGCTCGGATAGGTGGGTGGTCGGGGCCAGAAAAGTGGGACTTGACTATTAAACGGTACCATTGATTACAAGAGTATATACAGTGGTTCCTGTCCCTCAGAATACCCTCCAATAATTTGCTCATGACTGACATTCAGCTCATCGCCCAGTTCATTGGCCGATCCTTCTGGCCTTTCTAAAAAGGTTTACCATCCCCAGTCTTCGGGAACCTCACCTGTGCCTAATGATGGTTCAGGTATCTATGTCAGAACTCCTGTAATTTCTTCCCTCCCATCCCATTATATCTGAGGATACACTTGATCAGAACCTGGGGATTTAACTAGGTTTAGGCATTTTAAGTCCTCCAGCAACTCCTCTTCTGTAACGTGACACTCTTCAAGAGGTCACAACTTAATTCCCGAGACCGCGCACAGTGGTGCCCTAGTCTCACTCTTTTATCCCATCTATCGACCTCTCCTTAGCAACCTCTTTTTAATCTTCCGTTCCGACATTTCCCCAAACATTAGCCCCCAGGCACGTGGCAAAATCTCTGAAAAGATTGACTTAACATAACATTAAATGGCATACTAGTGGAGCTTGCATGTTCCGCCTGGGATTCCTCTGGGTCCTCTACATCAGAGACTGGGAGATCACTTTGTTAAGCACCTCAACTCTGTCCGCCACAATAGCGTGGATCTCCTACTGGGCACCCATTTCAATTCCCCACCCCATTCCCTTGCTGACATGTCTGTCCGTGGTCTCATGCCCTGCCAAACTGAGACCACCCACAACACCTCATCTTCCGACTGGGCCCCGTCCAACCGGATGGCATTAATATCGACTTCTCTGGCTTCCGTTAAAACCCCCTCACTTCTTCTCCCGTTGCCTTCCCCCAGCTCTGTCTCCTTTCACACAGACATGATAAATTTCCACTTCTCCCCTTATCATATCCAATGAACACCTTTTGTTGGTCTGGATTCCAGTCCCAGCCGGGCATTGCCACAGAGGGCAGTAGAGGCAGGTTCATTAAATATATTTAAGAGGGAATTAGATATATTTCTTCAGTATAAGGGTATTAAAGGTTACGGAGAGGAGGCAGGGACGGGGTACTGAACTTTAAGATCAGCCATGAGCTCGTTGAATGGCGGAGCAGGCTCGAAGGGTCGAATGACCTACTCCTGCTCCTATCTTCTATGTTTAATTGTGAGATTTTCTGAGATTTCCAGCTTCTGGCTCATTCTGCTTATTCCTTGAAGAAGGACTCAGGCCCGAAACGTCGGTGATACATCTCTTTTATAGACGCTGAAAGAGCGGCTGAATTCTTCCAGCATTTCGTCTGTCGGCTTCAGTGTTTCACTCCAGTTCCCTCCCACATCTTAATGTGCAGGTTGATGGCATTAAATTGCCCCACTTCATAACTCAGATATAGAATAAGGGGAGGGAAGTTGAATGGGATTGGTGTAAAAATGGGTGTCTGATAGCATGAGCTCAATTGTACCTGTTTCCTTGCTTTATGACTATGACCAAAAGGGAAACACGGGTAACAGTTTAGATCAAAAACACTTTGAAAGTTTAACTGTTTCTTTTGCCTGACTTACTGAATGTTTCCAGCATTTTCAGGTTTTATGTTACACTGGAAGTCCAAAAATCTGGATGCCAGAAATCCCCGAACCACCTGAGAATCCAAACTTTCTGAAAACTCTCAACGTTTTTACAAGTTGTGTGCGTGTGTGCAGGGGTAAGCACCACAGATACACAGGGTTGACTTCATTTTTCTTTAAAACTGCTCGTTTTGATAAAAATGAACCACGCTGTATTTGCTAATGAATAAACTATCTCAATTTATCTCTTCTTTATTCCTCCTTAAATTTGAATTTTAAAAACACTGCCCGAGAATCTGGGAAATCCGGACCAACCCAATACCCAAGCAGTCTGGATTTTCAGACTTCTACGGTATTTTATATAAGCATTGAAGACTTTCATTCCAGCTCATCTGCTTTTCTTTAAGTCTTCAACTTATTACAAGGAAAGAGGAGTTACGCTGCTCCCTCATCAAGTCACGTCCAATCCTTCTTGAGTAGTACCTGCAACCTCCTCAATCTGGGTGGAAGGCCCTGGAGAATACGAGAGTGATTCCTGAGATGAGAGGCATCGACCTATCAAGAGTGCTTGGAGATTTAAATTTCAAATTTTTATTCACCACACGGTAGAAGCTGATTCCAGTCGTTTAAAGCTTTGCCGCTCCAACTAAACTAACGCAGGAATAATGATTGAAGTAAAAATACAATGCTGGAGGAACTCAGCAGATCAATCAGCGTCCATTTTACAGCAAGGATAAAGAAATAACCAGGGTTTCGGGCTTGAGCTCTTCATCAAGGTACGAGCAAAATGTCGGCAGGTGCCCGAATATCGGAGGAGGGGGAGGAGCACAGATCCACAGGCAGGAGGTAATAGGTGGATAAGGGAGGGAGGGCACACCAGCAAACAAG
This sequence comes from Narcine bancroftii, assembly GCF_036971445.1. Classification (NCBI taxonomy): domain Eukaryota; kingdom Metazoa; phylum Chordata; class Chondrichthyes; order Torpediniformes; family Narcinidae; genus Narcine; species Narcine bancroftii. The sequence goes on along the minus strand of NW_027212302.1, from coordinate 12,637 downwards.
GGGGATGGCTCTGTGAAGGGAGAGGGAAGGGGGTGGAGAGCTGGAGGAAAGGAGACAGAGGGATGGGGAAGAGAGGGAGAACGGGGAGTGGGCTAGCAGAAACCGGAGAAGTCGACGTTAAAGCCTTGTGGCTGGAGAGGGTGGGTATTGCTCCTTAAGGAGTGGTCTTGGTCTGACAGCACGAGGCCATGGACAGTGCGGAAGTGGGGCGCAGAATTGAACTGGTTGGCCACTGAGAGATCCCTGACATTGATCTGGACAGAGCGAAAACACGCAGGTCATGGGGAGAATGTACAAAATGCTGACAGACAGCAACAGATTCAAACCCAGGTCACTGGCGCTGCAATAGTGTCGCGCTAACCGTGACGCTAACTCTTCATCCGGGACTGCACTTTAGAACTGTACTCCTTGCAGTGGGATGGGACTTAACCTAATTGGGACATCACAGGCCAGGGTGGCCATTGAGATGTTACCACTGAAGTCAAGTCTGGATTGAGGGAACAGCCAAGAGAAATGGGTGGTCATTCAAAACTGAGAGGCGCAGGAATTTCTTCCCACAGAATCCCGGAAATTCTCTACCTCTGCCAGGTTTGGGGAGATTGGTTATATATTGGTGGGTTGGGGTTGGGTGTTGGGTTTTTCCTCCTTTGTCTTTGTCACTACTACTGCATTATATTCCGTGATATATGGGAATTATGATTTATGATTGTTACTGGTTGTAACAAATGTTTGAAAGATCAAGTACGTGATCAGAGTCTTCAGAAGGGGGGAGGATGGGGGATGCACGGTCGCCATAGGGGCGTAGTGATTAGCGCAACCCTACTGCAGCACCAACGACCCAGGTTTGAATCTGGCACTGTCTGTAAGGAGCTGGATGTTCTCCCTATGATCTGCATGGGTTTCCTTCGGGTGCTCCAGTTTCCTTCCATCCTCCAAAAACTACAGGGTGTCAGTTGTAGCGTCATTGGGTGTAAATGGGCGGTACGGGCTCGTGGCCCGAAAGGGCCTGTTACCTTGTTGTATGTCTAAATTTTTGTCCATGATTGCAACTGTGGATATTTTGCATTCTTTTATATTTATCGTCTTATTTTCTGGAGCACGTTCGGTTCATTTATATTTATTGTTTGTTAGTGTATTCTATGTGACTCCAGCAAGCAAAAACTTCATTGCATCTGTAGAGTGTACTTACGTATATGACAATAAACTCTCGCCATCATCAAATTAAGGAACTGGCACCGAAGACGGATTCAAGTCCGGGGTGGATCAGCCGATGAGCATGTTGAATGGCGGGCCAGGCTTGAGGGACTGAATGTGTTCCAACCCTGTTTCAGTTTCCCAGGGGAAAATGAATCTTTAGGCTTGGGTCACTTTAAGGCTGCTGGGGCTAATAAGCTAAGTAAACACTGCCTTGAGCTCACTGAAAGGTGAGGTTATACCTCATTGGTGGAGAGCAGACCCCTGGCCTTAGATTGGGAAAGATCAGTTAAAGCTGCCAGACTTTCTGGCTCCAGGCCTCTTGGCCCCAGGGGAGCTTTTCCATACATTGTTTCTTTATATTGTCTACTCAACAACTTCTCCCCAAGATAATATTTAGAGGAGATTTTGATGATTTAAAGAAAACTATTAGATTATTTCAATAAATGGCTTTTAAGATTAGAAGGCCCCAAGTATTTGGATTTATCACCTGCCTCTGAACCCTACCCACATGCCTTTCATGCTTTAACACTCTCAATACAATTATCATCCTTCAATAATTGTTGTTCTGCCTCCCCATACCGAAAATATTTCTTCATCTTTCCAGAGGATGACTTCCTTTAAAATAAATTGACCAATAAATGTACAAAATTGCTGGAGAAACTCAGCAGTTCCCACAGCAGAGGCAGGTGATATACCCCACGCATAAGTCGACACCCCTTCCCACCCCCATATTTTTGGCCCTGACCCGCCCGCCCATCCGAGCTCCGATGCCACAACCACAGAACCTCGCCCCAGAAGAGCTCAAAGCCCCGACCGCGAACCCTCGCCCCCATCCTGTGTGATGGGATGTGGATCCTCGCTGATCGCTGCTGCTCTCTGACAGCAGCGTTCCCTGTAGATGTTCTCGATGGGTGGGGAGGGTTTTGCCTGTGATGTTCTGATGTTCTCGATGGGTGGGGAGGGTTTTGCCTCCCACACTGCACGCCTCCATAGGGTCCAACCGCCCAGTTCTCGATGGGTGGGGAGGGTTTTGCCTCCCACACTGCACGCCTCCATAGGGTCCAACCGCCCAGTTCTCGATGGGTGGGGAGGGTTTTGCCTGTGATGTTCTGATGTTCTCGATGGTGGGGAGGGTTTTGCCTGTGATGTTCTGGGCTGTGTCCACTACCTTTTGCAGGGCTTTACGCTCAGGGGTATTGGTGTCCCCGTACTAGACCATGATGCAGCCGGTCAGCACACATCCGTTGATATTTGCCAGGGTTTCCAATGTCATACCAAAACTCCTGCGGAAGTAGAGATGCTTTCTTCATGATGCCATTAGTGTATTTGGTCCAGGAAAGATCCTCCATGTTAGTGACTCCAAAGAACTTGTTTGTTCACCCCCTCTACCTCTGATTCCCCCTATGATCACTGGACCATAGACCTCACATTTCTGAATGAACCACAGACACCAACTCACTTTTTTAATTTCACTTGCACTATTTTTATTTATTTTGAACCGTAGTTTGTACAAATGCACTGCCGCAAAGCAAAATGAATTTCGCGACATGCTCATGACAAATTTTGATTCTGATGTCACGAAATTCATCGTGGACACCCAAAGTTTCGGGTCGGAGTCCTTTCTCGAGACTTATCTCCAATAGATCCGTGGATGCTGCATGACCTGCTGAGTTCTTCCGACACACGTGAGACCTGCACAAGACCCCAGCGTCTGCAGACTTCTTGTTTCCCCCTCTATTGGGTTGCTCCACTGTGAAGTCTCTGTGAGGAATTCCTGCCATGACGAGGTCTGTGTAATTCAGAGTAGGCCCTTCAGCCCATCGAACCTGCCCTGCCATTCCATTGAGCTGATCCATTCTCCCACTCAGCCCCACTCCCCTGCCTTCTTCCCGCAACCTTCGACACCCTGACTATTCAGACTCTCTGCCTTCATCTTGGAAGACAAACTCTCCACAGACATCTTTTACAAACCCACCAACTCCCACTGCTACACAAAAAAAAATGGGGACACTGCCAGAGGAGCTGTGGACCCGCAGAGAGTGAGGAGACACTGCACACCTCCATAGGGTCCAACCGCCCAGTTCAACTATCAAAAGCTCCGTACAGGCTTTAAACGGCCTATTAAAGTAGCCGATGGTGGTTTTATTTTAAAATCCCGCAACCGCTGGGTCTGGGTGCCTATGATCGGCAGCGACCTAGAGGGATTGAAGACTCTGGGGAAGCCAAGGACAGGTCACTAGCATCACTTGGGGGGGTGCGGATCGCGCCAGGTGACACCAAAATGAACATCCGTAAAATTTTTATGCAGCGTTTCAGCAGAAATGTACTTTTTTATATAAAAATATCCCTGTAGTTAGTTATGGCAAGAAAAGCTTTTTTCGTAAGCTCAGGGGTATCAATATACCTACAAGGCTAAAGCTCTTTGCTAATTTACTTTTCGAACCTTCTACTGTGCTCCAGTCAATGCTGTCATTATTATCCAATGACGACAACGCTTCGAATCACGTGGGTCCGTCTCCACCCACCATCAGCAAGCGCTGTTGTTTTTGTTGCTGCTGGTGTTTTTATAGTCGCTGCTTTTGTCAAATTTTCTGGTGAGTTGGCGAAAGGTATTGATTTTGATGAAGTGATTCACAAGTTCACAGCTTTGAGGGCAAGGAAAGGAAAGTTCGGAATTAGTCAAGATGTTCACTAAATGCCGAAATTCTGGGTATTTGTTTCTGTTTATTTTTATGGTATCGTTTCATTTATGAGCATATTTCCATATACATTTGACTACAAATTCTACATTATTTGGGCCATTGTTGATGATGCAAACATAATCCATTAATGTATCTCAGGTTACAATAAAGTTTAACGTTAAAATCAACATAATTTTAATGTAGTTCTTAAACATTTTTATTTTGAATTCTATTGTTTTCTTACTGAATTTTCACTTTAATCACATGAATCTATGTGAATGTAAATACATTTAGTCTGTGTGTATGATATTGTAATTTAAAGGTCTTGCTGTTTCACTACTTTTTTCTTTGGCTTGGCTTCGCGGACGAAGATTTATGGAGGGGGTAAATGTCCACGTCAGCTGCAGGCTCGTTTGTGGCTGACAAGTCCGATGCGGGACAGGCAGACACGGTTGCAGCGGCTGCAGGGGAAAATTGGTGGGTTGGGGTTGGGTGTTGGGTTCTTCCTCCTTTGTCTTTGTCACTACTATTGCATTATATTCCGTGATATACGGGAATTATGATTTATGAATAACATTTGTGCAAAAAACATTGCTAAGGATTCTGTATAGTCTGGTACAGGAGAAGGTCCATGGATGGAGGGGGAGTGGGGGGAAAGGGGTTGACACCATGAGTTACTGCATTGGCTGACAACAACTCTGTTGGAGAAGGAGAGGCAGAGTAGACAAACCATGGGTCAGAGACCACAGCAGCAGATCAGTGAGGGGGTTCAAGACTGAAGAGCACACAGGCGGTGGGGCAGCTGGTGACTGCGACCAAAGGACTCACATTCCAGGCTGCAGACTGCTGGAGACTGGCTCGATACCAGGTATCGGAACCAGGATGCGGGAGGGTGCTGGAGGCCTCCTGATCTCAGACCTGCAGCTCGGGTCACCAATGGTTTGGACTGAAGTCTGTGTGCCTGCGGAGGCTGTGGGAGCACTGGGGGCGAATCCACGGAAGCTCAGTGACTCTGGTGGGGGCCTCTCTTTTGCTTCTCTTTCTCCGACTGTAAGGGGTGCCGGACAATTTCTGCTGATGGCGAATCTTTGTCTGCCTTATGCCAGACTAAAACCAACGTCATATTACACCTGTTTTATTCCATGTCAATCTTGAATCTACATCCTGTTTCTGTAGGGATTCTGTTCCTTTCTCTTGGTACCTCCATCTCTGTCACATCAGCTCTCAGGGCTCGTGTGTTATGTAAATGAGATTGCAACATGTGTGATTTAGCATTTTAAAACATTTATTTTACCTTAATTAACTTTATGCTCAACTAGTTGGGCTTTTGAGGTGAAAATCATACCAAGATATTTGAGTTAATTGTAACCTAAGACTGACATCTTGTACTGTGTGGGAGCTGCTGTTGGATATTGGTACAATTGTATTTCTGAATGATAAAATGTATAATAATGTATAAAATTATGAAAAGCATATATAAGGTAGAGATAGGTATGTTGCTTCCATTGATGGGGAGACCAGGTCTAGGGAACGTAGAATCAGGATTTAGGGTAGTAGATTTAGGACGGAGATGAGGAGGAACTGCTTTTTCCTGAGGGTGCTGAATCTGTGGAATTCACTGCCCATTGTCATATCAAGTACACACTGTCAAACCTTGATGAAGGGCTCAAGCCCGAAATGTTGGTTATGCATCTTTACTTTGTGAAAGACCTGCTGAGTTTCTCCAGCTTTGTGTTTTCACTTATGCTCTGTGTCAGGTAAGATTTTAAATATAATATAACCTTTTCATTTTCTCAGAGAGTTGTTGGCGAGCCATTGATCTCTGCGGAAGAATAAGATGGGGCACAAATTCATTCCCTCAAGGGTATTGTGACATGAATCTCCACCCCCCCCAAATGACGTTGCAGCTGGGGCCCTTGAACCCGCCTCGATGGTACATCATGACATATCTGGTGGACTTGAAGTGCGTACGTCGACCGGAAGTGGCATAAAATGGGCCGAATGGAAGCAAGGAGAACAGGTAACACCTCACCTGTGTACCTGGTTGATCTGTGCCATCCTGAGGGGAGAAAAAGAATTAACATATTAAATCTTTTGCATAGTATGAGATTGTAAAATGTGTGATTTAGCATTTTAAAACATTTATTTTACCTTAATTAACTTTATGCTCGACTAGTTGGGCTTTTGAGGCGAAAATCATACCAAGATATTTGAGTTAATTGAAACCTAAAACTAATATCTTGTACTGTGTGGGAGCTGCTGTTGGATACTGAAGAACAATTGTAGTTTTGAATGATAAAATGTATATTAATGTATAAAATTATGAAAAGCATATATAAGGCAGAGATAGGTAAGTTGTTACCATTGGTGAGGGAGGCCAGATCTAAGGGACGTAGTCTCAGGGTCTAGTGTGGCAGATTTAGGATGGAGATGAGGGGGAACTGCTTTTTCCAGAGAGTGGTGAATCTGTGGAATTTGCTGCCCATTGAAGCAGTGGAGACGACCTCAGAGAATATACTTAAGACAAGGATGAATAGAATTTTACATATAAGAGAATTAAGGGATATGGGGAAAAGGCAGTGTGGTGATATATTTCCTCCACTGTATATAATTATGGTTGACTATATATGGAGCTGGCCCACCCACTGATGACTCCTACCCTATGACTCCTCCCCCGTGGTCCTGGGCCATAAAGGTCGAGCCACATCTCCCTTCCCGCCATTCCTATACCTGGATCCAGACCAGCAAGGTTCTTCTGTACATTAAAGCCTATTGTTTCCTCTCCCTAGTCTTTGCAGTAACTGGTAGTGCCCTACAGGCAGGGAGGTGGGGGTTGAGCCTGTCATCAGATCACCTATGATCTCATTAAATGGTGGAGCAGGCTCGAAGGGCCGGATTACCTACTCCTCGTCTTGTTCTTAAAGCAAACCTACCTGTCCGCAGTGTAACAGTTTGACTGTGACCAGTGGCAAACATCTCTGAGATGATGTAAGTGTAAATTGATTTTGTCAATTAACTTTATGCTTGACTGGTTCTTTTAAGATGAAAAACTCGAATGTTATTTAGAGTTTGCTTATTTGTCACATTTTGCACCCAGCACAATGAGAGGAGCTCCTCTCTGAGTGGTGTAACATTCATACAATGTTATCGCCAAAGAACAAGGACGCAATCACGGAGTAGAGAGTTACAATGGAAAAAGATCAATTGGTATGTAGCAAGGTCAGCATGAACGCACTGATTTGTAGTGTGTTCAGAAGCCCGATTTAAAATTATTTTATTGTCAGAAAATGGAATATTGCACAAAGTTTCCTTCCGGGGAGCATAGTCCCAGCGTTGGAGCAGAGCGCTCCACCTTGCTTCATAGAGGTACAGCCGCTAGAAGCGGCTGGGTAGGGGTGGGCTGATGACGCCGTCAGCCCGCAACCCAGGGCCTAGTCGAGTCGAGTCCGGTGCCAATTACTGAAGAAACACACAACAATGTTTACTTTCTGTTATTCTTTGGCTTGGCTTCGCGGACGAAGATTTATGGAGGGGGTAAAAGTCCACGTCAGCTGCAGGCTCGTTTGTGGCTGACAAGTCCGATGCGGGACAGGCAGACACGGTTGCAGCGGCTGCAGGGGAAAATTGGTTGGTTGGGGTTGGGTGTTGGGTTTTTCCTCCTTTGCCTTTTGTCAGTGAGGTGGGCTCTCCGGTCTTCTTCAAAGGAGGTTGCTGCCCGCCAAACTGTGAGGCGCCAAGATGCACGGTTTAAGGCGATATCAGCCCACTGGTGGTGGTCAATGTGGCAGGCACCAAGAGATTTCTTTAGGCAGTCCTTGTACCTTTTCTTTGGTGCACCTCTGTCACGGTGGCCAGTGGAGAGCTCGCCATATAACACGATCTTGGGAAGGCGATGGTCCTCCATTCTGGAGACGTGACCCACCCAGCGCAGCTGGATCTTCAGCAGCGTGGACTCGATGCTGTCGACCTCTGCCATCTCGAGTACTTCGACGTTAGGGATGAAAGCGCTCCAATGGATGTTGAGAATGGAGCGGAGACAACGCTGGTGGAAGCGTTCTAGGAGCCGTAGGTGAGGACCCATGATTCGGAGCCGAACAGGAGTGTGGGTATGACAAGACAACGGCTCTGTATACGCTTATCTTTGTGAGGTTTTTCAGTTGGTTGTTTTTCCAGACTCTTTTGTGTAGTCTTCCAAAGGCGCTATTTGCCTTGGCGAGTCTGTTGTCTATCTCATTGTCGATCCTTGCATCTGATGAAATGGTGCAGCCGAGATAGATAAACTGGTTGACCGTTTTGAGTTTTGTGTGCCCGATGGAGATGTGGGGGGGCTGGTAGTCATGGTGGGGAGCTGGCTGATGGAGGACCTTAGTTTTCTTCAGGCTGACTTCCAGGCCAAACATTTTGGCAGTTTCCGCAAAACAGGACGTCAAGCGCTCAGGAGGGGGTGTGATGAAAGAGTCCTACAGAATTTACCGAGCACCTTAGCGTTGTCCACACCAGTGACAAGAGACCTCCCAGTAGCCAACCATTTCAGTTCTGTGTCACTCTCCCAGACTCACGTCTGTCCATGCCCTTATGTACTATACCACCAAGACCACCCACAAATTGGAGGAACAACACCTGATTTTCCATCTGGGCACTCACTCTCCAGCCAGATGGCATTAGCATTGACTTTTCCAGATTCTGTTAACCTGCTCTCCTCTTCCCCCTTCCCCTTTCCAGTTCTCCCACCCTTCCCCTTGCCATCCTTCCTCCCCTTGATCACTGCTGTCCCCATCCCTCCCTTCTCCACCTATCACTTCCTGCCTTTGCGACCACACCTCTTCCCCCCCCCCCCCCACCCCCACGCTTTTGCTCGGACACCTGCCAACATTTTTCCACGCTTTGATGAAGGGCTCAAGCCCGAAACGTTGGTTATGTATTTTTACCTTTTACCAGCTGAGTTTCTCCAGCATTTGTGTTTTTATTTTTACCTCTGGAGATGTAATTATCGGAGAGGCGGCAAGTTTGTGTGGTCCTCTGAGCCGCAATGTCTACATTTTGCCGCTTTTTCTGTTCCTGGGCAGAGCAGCTCCAGCATTTATTGAGGGATGGGAGCACATGCTGAAAGGGACATTGTAGTGTTCCCTTGACCTTTGTGTCAATATGATTGGGCCAGGCCAAATTATTGAACGGAGCTACTTAATCTTCCCACTTTAATTTAGTTTATGTAGGCATACAGCATGGAATCAGGCCCATCCAGCCCACAAGCCCGTGCCGCCCAATTAACCAAGAATCCCCGGTACATTTTGAACAGTGGGAGGAAACCAGAGCCCCCCGCCCCGGGGAAAACCCACACAGACATGGGGAGAACTTACAAACTCCTTGCAGACAGCATGGCATTCGTACCCCGGGTCACTGATTCAGTAACAGCACATGCCAACCTAATTATATCTTTTATATTTATGATCTCTTCCTGTACTAGGCTTATCGGGGGTTGTGCAGAGCCATACAGGAGTGAGAAGATTCACTCGCTCACTCCTCGGGAACAGAACCCTTTCATAACCAGCGGCTGCGTGTCCTTCAAGTATTATTGGACAAAAATTAGCACAGAAGTTCAAGAGATATAAGGAGATCTGTTTGCTGTACTGAAAAACATCCCCTTTTTTGTTGCACTAACTGAATATTTATTATCTTTTTTATGGCTCGGCATACAGGCAATCCCTGGGTTAAATACAAGTTCTGTTACCTCGGAATGTCTTTAACCCGAATTTGTATTTGTCAGAACCAGTACATACGATCCTTATTTGAGTCAAATGTCTATCTTAGTATATAGCATATATAATACCTTTATATGCATATTTTACAGGGCCAAATGGCAGCCATTTTGCGGGGCCAAATGATGACCGTTTTTTGGGACGTCGCAATGACATGCGCTGCTTCTCCTCCACCCTCTCTCCCCTCCGCCGGGCTGCTCCTCCCCTCGCCCGCCGGTTGCTTTGCGGGCAGCATAGCCTGACAGTGGCGTCGTGCTGCTGCTTCGTTTCTCCCCCCTCTCCCTCCCTGAGATCAGAGTGGGGGCCGATGGCAGGCTGTCGGGAGAGTGCGGGGCAGCGTGACCAGTGCGGGGACCGTTGGTGTCACAACACTAATAAAATTGAACAATTTTTGGTCATTACTATTAGAATGATGAAAATCTCGCTCAAACCGGAAGTTGACGCCATTATACTTCTAAACGGCTTGTGAGTTCGTAACTGCGGGTTTCTGCCTGTATTGTGGTAATTTAATTTTTACTGTTGTAGTTGGTGGATTTTGCGTAGACGGACATACATTTTGCGATGAACTGCTGCAGCAGGAGGCAGACACATAACTCGAGAAAGACTGTACAGCAGGCTTTATTCAGTTAAAAGTCTCTGCGACAGCGGGAGCTGTACTGGTGGCTCCCGAGTGACTGGCTTGGGAAGGGCCGACTCAGGATGATATCCCGGATGGTTGACTGACAGCCAGCCGGGTGGAGTTAGGGCTATTCAGGTCGGCTGAAAACGTTGCAACACTAATAGACGCTCATTTTGCAGTAATTTAATGAGATAGCGGATTGCTCGTTTCCACTGCAGTCCTGAGGTGAGCAGTGAGAAGTATGGACTTCACTACAGTTAGGGTGGGAGGTGGCGAACATAGAAGCAGAGAGGGCCATTCAGTCCCACAAGCCTGCTTCAATATGGTATGATTCCAACTTCATTTTTTATTATCTGACTGTACGTATTCAACTAGTCAAATCAGTGTTTTTCAAGACTACAAACATAATCTTTCTTTGGCTTGGCTTCGCGGACGAAGATTTATGGAGGGGGTAAAAAGTCCACGTCAGCTGCAGGCTCGTTTGTGGCTGACCAGTCCGATGCGGGACAGGCAGACACGATTGCAGCGGTTGCAAGGGAAAATTGGTTGGTTGGGGTTGGGTGTTGGGTTTTTCCTCCTTTGCCTTTTGTCAGTGAGGTGGGCTCTGCGGTCTTCTTCAAAGGAGGCTGCTGCCCGCCAAACTGTGAGGCGCCAAGATGCACGGTTTGAGGCGTTATCAGCCCACTGGCGGTGGTCAATGTGGCAGGCACCAAGAGATTTCTTTAGGCAGTCCTTGTACCTTTTCTTTGGTGCACCTCTGTCACGGTGGCCAGTGGAGAGCTCGCCATATAATACGATCTTGGGAAGGCGATGGTCCTCCATTCTGGAGACGTGACCCATCCAGCGCAGCTGGATCTTCAGCAGCGTGGACTCGATGCTGTCGACCTCTGCCATCTCGAATACGCTACACATAATAATCACTTCTATGCCTAAAGATATAATTATTTTGGAATGATTTGCTCGATTCATCAATCTCACATCCTGCAGGAAGAAGCTATTTCCCAGCCTGGCAGTCCTGATTTTAATAATCCTGTACCTCCTTTTTGATGGTAGTGGGTATGGTTGCTGCAGAGAAATGGATGGGAGGTCAATCCACAGGCAGAGAGGATCAATGGAGTCTCCCTCCCCCATCGACATCATCTACCGGGATTTTTAACAGTAGAGGGCGCACAAAATCATCGAGGACCCCTTCCACCCTGCACAGCATCTTTCAGCTGCTCCCGTCGGGGAAGAGATCCAGGAGGATCAGAGCCAGCGCCACCAGGCTGAGGATCAGCTTCTTCCAGAGGGCAATGAAAATGCTGAACGATTAAAAGAACTGCTCTCACTCACCTCCGAGACTCTCGAGAAACAATATTAATTTATTTATTGGTTTGTATAGATGAATTTTGTCTGCGTGTGTGTTTTGTCTGCATGTTTTGCACTGAGGACCAGAGAATGCTGTTTCACCAAGTCGTACTTGTACAGTCAGATGACCATAAACGTGACCTGACCAAGATGCTGTGTGCTGGATTGAAAGCCTCCTCAATAATTCTTTCAGTACCCTAATTCCTGCTCCCTCTCCGTGTTCTTCTAGCCAATAGGGCCACATCCAACTCCTTTTGAATGTATCGAGTGAACTGGCTGAACAACTTTCTGTTGTCGTGAGTTCAACAAGATTGTAACTCTCTGAGTACGGAAAGGTTTCTCCTCACTCAGTCCTAGGGGCAGTGTGATGACACTGGTCTTCTGCACTTTTCCAGCTGACTCATGAGCCACAACACCACCCTACGTGACTTCTCCTCACTTTAGCCAGGGATTCCCAGGAGTTGATGGGGATGTTAAAGTTCTTCAGGGAAGCTATGAATACAACCTTGAAACTTTTTCCCTATAGAGACTCAACATCCAGTTATCATGCCTTATTTAGTTTCACTACATTTCTATCTATTTTGGATCTACATTGCGATGCATTCATGAAGACATAACAAATTTTTGATTCATAGAGTTGTACTGAATAAAAATGGACCCTTCCACCTCGTCATTGTTGCCTATCTGAGCTAGTTCCATTTCTCTGCATGTGGCCTATATCCCTCTAATCCAGTGGTTTTTAAACTTTTTCTTTCCACTTACATACCACCTGAAGTAATCCCTAAGCCATAGGTGCTCTGCGATTAGTAAAGGATTATTTAAGGTGGTACGTGAGTGCAAAGAAAAAGTTTGAAAGCACTGTTTTAATCGTTCCTTCTCCCGATCATGCCGGAAGCTTGAATCTGGAGCTCGACTTGCCTGGCACAACCCCAGTGCTATCCACAAGTTTGCCGATGACACCACAGTTGTCGGCAGAATCACAGAAGGCAAGGAGGAAGCCTACGGGAGGGAGATGGAGCAGCTCTTTGAGCGGTGTC
>NW_027212301.1:0-35968 GCF_036971445.1 Narcine bancroftii | reverse complement strand
TAAGTGCTGTGGGCAGATTGGTTTGAGGCAAGAAACCTTGCTTTTATTTGTAGGTTTGATCACTGCAAGGAAAAGCAGCGATGATTTAAAGTGTTGGTAAATTCAGGTAATCTTGGCTGGAGCCTGCTTGTGAAATCAATACAGGCAGTTCCTGGTTACCAATGTCCGACTTATGGACAACTTGTACTTACGAATGGACTATGCGCAGCTTCAGTGGTTGGTTGGCACAAGGAAGAAGAACGCCATCTGCCATTTTAAGTTGGATTGCGTTGCCTCCTTTGTCTACTTCAAGAAATTAACTCCAGTGGTTTTATATGCATAGAAAGGTAAACTATATACTATAATACTAAGACACACATTTGACTAACTGATGCTAAATAAGATCATATTTACCTGTTTCAACTTGGTCAGACTTGGGAACAGATCTCATTCATAACCTGGAAACTAGTTTTTTTCTTTGGCTTGGCTTCGCGGACGAAGATTTATGGAGGGGGTAAAAAGTCCACGTCAGCTGCAGGCTCGTTTGTGGCTGACAAGTCCGATGCGGGACAGGCAGACACGATTGCAGCGGTTGCAGGGGAAAATTGGTGGGTTGGGGTTGGGTGTTGGGTTTTTCCTCCTTTGCCTTTTGTCAGTGAGGTAGGCTCTGCGGTCTTCTTCAAAGGAGGTTGCTGCCCGCCAAACTGTGAGGCGCCAAGATGCACGGTTTGAGGCGATATCAGCCCACTGGCGGTGGTCAATGTGGCAGGCACCAAGAGATTTCTTTAGGCAGTCCTTGTACCTTTTCTTTGGTGCACCTCTGTCACGGTGGCCAGTGGAGAGCTCGCCATATAACACGATCTTGGGAAGGCGATGGTCCTCCATTCTGGAGATGTGACCCATCCAGCGCAGCTGGATCTTCAGCAGTGTGGACTCGATGCTGTCGACCTCTGCCATCTCGAGTACTTCGACGTTAGGGATGTAAGCGCTCCAATGGATGTTGAGGATGGAGCGGAGACAACGCTGGTGGAAGCGTTCTAGGAGCCGTAGGTGGTGCCGGTAGAGGACCCATGATTCGGAGCCGAACAGGAGTGTGGGTATGACAACGGCTCTGTATACGCTTATCTTTGTGAGGTTTTTCAGTTGGTTGTTTTTCCAGACTCTTTTGTATAGTCTTCCAAAGGCGCTATTTGCCTTGGCGAGTCTGTTGTCTATCTCATTGTCGATCCTTGCATCTGATGAAATGGTGCAGCCGAGATAGGTAAACTGGTTGACCGTTTTGAGTTTTGTGTGCCCGATGGAGATGTGGGGGGGCTGGTAATCATGGTGGGGAGCTGGCTGATGGAGGACCTCAGTTTTCTTCAGGCTGACTTCCAGGCCAAACATTTTGGCAGTTTCCGCAAAGCAGGACGTCAAGCGCTGAAGAGCTGGCTCTGAATGGGCAACTAAAGCGGCATCGTCTGCAAAGAGTAGTTCACGGACAAGTTTCTCTTGTGTCTTGGTGTGAGCTTGCAGGCGCCTCAGATTGAACCCTTCTCTGAACCCTTCTCCATTAACAATGGCGTGAAGCAAGGCTGTGTTCTGGCACCAACCCTCTTTTCAATCTTCTTCAGCATGATGCTGAACCAAGCCATGAAAGACCCCAACAATGAAGACGCTGTTTACATCCGGTACCGCACGGATGGCAGTCTCTAGTTTTTTTAATCCGCCTTTAAAAGTGCAAAACGCAAAGGCAAAATTCTTCTCTTCAGAGATCTGTTCTCAAGGCTCACTTGCCATTTGTTTTCAAATGAGCAATCAGTTACAATTAATTTTGTGTATTGAAATATTGCTGTTGAAAAAGGTGATTAAATATAATAGGACTAGCAAGAGAAAAGGACTGACAAAAGGCAAAGGAGGAAAAACCCAACACCCAACCCCAACCAACCAATTTTCCCTTGCAACCGCTGCAATCGTGTCTGCCTGTCCCGCATCGGACTGGTCAGCCACAAACGAGCCTGCAGCTGACGTGGACTTTTTACCCCCTCCATAAATCTTCGTCCGCGAAGCCAAGCCAAAGAAAGACTAGCAAGAGAAAAATTCTGAAATCCAAAAAATCTAAATTATGCCCATATTCTCAAACTGTTTAAATATTGGATTATCAGTTAACTTGTATAAAGGGGAAGACAAAAAGGACCCTAAAATTGCCAATAAAGAACCATTCTTTGTAAAATTTAATTCCATTTCTACTGTTATGAGCCCAGACAACCCCAAAATCCAGCAGCAATAGAAATTCATCAAGACAAATAGTTACTTAACCAAAAGTTAGTTTTAATTTTATTGAAACATAAAAACAGGATCAAACTTTAACATTAACTCAACCCCCTTCTAATTTTAAGTATGTGCAAGTTCAGAAAAGTTATTTGATTCACAGTCCAATCTCACTTCTCACGTCACCAAGTTCACTGGTTGCAGGCAATTCTTGACTGCACAGAATTTAACATTTATGAATTTCAGCAGGTTTTGGTGCTTGAAAAGTAAATGGTTACCGCTCAAAGTTTCTTGTTGATTTTCAGAGAGAGATTTGTTGGACACTGATTCTTTCTGATCAGCCACGTCGGTGTCTTGCCAAAGAAACTTCGCCCCATCAGGGTTTTCCAGATGATAACCTCTTTCTTTCAGGTCACCATAGAGTACCTTTTTGTTTCCGTTATTTCAAGTGAAACATTATGCAGCCTCTCCTCTTATATAGATCATAAGGGCTTTCACCAGGCTGAACTAAGAACTCCCAATCCATCTTCCAAATGGGATTTTTCCACAAGCTTGCCAGCTTGTCCTGTTCGAGTCCCAACTGCTGCTGTAGAACTGAGTGTAGAACTGCACTCAGACAGACTGCAGCTTCAGAGTTCGTTCATCTGTTGCTTTCCAAAACAATAATCCATTACTCCACAGCATATCCAATTAACACCTACTTGTGAAGTCCTTATAGGCATTCTTCAAAGTTTTTGCAAAGGCACTTGGAGCCTGAACTGTCTGGCTTGAGCAGAGCTCTGGCATTTTAAATGAGATCTGTTTTGAAGTGTTTGTATCTGTATGTGACTGAAACTAAAAAAACCTGCCACAATTTATCTCCTTTAAATATATCTATATCTAAACCACAACCACAACAAAAACCAAGATCTATTGTAGTAAAATTCCTAAGATATACTACAAGAGAAAAGGTACTGGAGAAGACAATGGAAAAAAGTAAGAGAGGGCAACAAACCACTGGAGTATAAAGGGCAAAAAATCTTCATTTATCCAGATATAAGTTTTGAACTCCTAAAGAAGAGAAAAGAGTTCAATACAGCAAAGGCGATTTTATGGAAGAAAGGGTATAAATTTATACTAAAGCATCCAGCGGTATTGAAAATATTTATTCCAGGACAACAAAACAGACTATTCTCGGATCCAGAAGAAGCACGAAAATTTGCAGAACAATTACAAAAATAGACTGAGGGAGGAAGACGGGTAATGAGAGTTAAAATGATCACGACTGATATGTATGTGGGTAAAGACAAAAATAGACTGAGGGATGAAGACGGGTAATGAGAGTAAAAATGATCACGATTGATATGTATACAGGTAATGAGGTATAAGAGTGAATAGAGACAATGAGCATACATGAATGTATCTGTACTTAGAGGAAAATATAGATAGTATAGACAAGAATTAATAAGGGAAGGTAATGGAATAGAGAGAATAAGGAGGGAATTAAAAGAGGGACCTTTGTGACATATGAAAAGTGAAATCTTTTCTGGGGGAGGCGGGGTGGGGGGGGTAATAGCGGTCACTGCAAAATCAGTTGACGCTTGCGAGTGGATTCGCAAATCCAAATGGAGAGGGGAGATGTGGTTGTCCGACAAGGGATAAAGGACAACTCAGGAGGTGAAGGGGAGATTGGGGATAAATAAGATAGAAATAGGAGAATAAGGAAAATGTTAGATGTTGTAGGAATGTTGTCTTATAAAGAGTTGAAAATAAGAAAACAGAAATGGAAAAGGAGGAAAGGTAATGATGGAAAAACGGAAAGAGAAGATAAACAAAATATAAAAGGGCTACGCTGAACTATATGTCTTTAAATATTAATGGAATACATAACCAAATTAAAAGGAAGAAACTACCAAATTTAAATGAATAAATGTATTCCATTAGAAAAAAATAACATATTGGTTAAGAAATAATATTGAAATATTCGAACAAGTATAGGAGCCTTACATTAAATACAATAGCGAAAACCTACCGGGGACAAACATTACCTAAGTTGATGGAAGGAGAAGGAAAGAAAAGAATGGACTCAGTAGAATTTCTGGTGTAATTTTGTTGAATGACAACATTGTCTGACTGGCTTAATGCAACCTAGATTGTATACCTAAAATGGATGAGAGGGGGGGGTGGGGGGGTGGTTTGGGAGGAAAGGGGGGGGGGAGAAAAAGTCACTGTATATGTGTGAAAAGAAATAGTGTATATCATGGCTAATGTGATTTATGGCGTGAAAAATAAAAAAATTAAAAAAAAAAAAAAATCTATATCCAATATAACATAATCTGTAACACTACCCATGAAGAGCGGTCAACCAAATTATCCAAATGTATCAAAAAAATTAACTTAAAAATAATCATCGCCCAATAATATAATCTAAAATTGGCAAACTCCAATCACCCATTCCTTTTAGCTTTTTGAAGATCAGCTTTATTTAAGCAGAATGCAGCTTTTAATGATTGGATCAGACTGGGCATTAAATGTTTTAAATACCTTTATATTCAAAATAATTTTGCTTCTTTTGAACAATTGGTGGTTAAATTTAACTTGCCAAATATATCGCCGAAAATGTCCTCCCAGAATCACAATGCGGCTTTCGCTCAAACAGAGGAACTACTGACATGGTCTTTGCCCTCAGACAGCTCCAAGAAAAGTGCAGAGAACAAAACAAAGGACTCTACATCACCGTTGTTGACCTCACCAAAGCCTTCGACACCGTGAGCAGGAAAGGGCTTTGGCAAATACTAGAGCGCCTCGGATGCCCCCCCAAGTTCCTCAACATGGTTATCCAACTGCACGAAAACCAACAAGGTCAGGTCAGATACAGCAATGAGCTCTCCGAACCCTTCTCCATTGACAACGGCGTGAAGCAAGGCTGCATCCTCGCACCAACCCTCTTTACTATCTTCTTCAGCATGATGCTGAAACAAGCCATTTACATCCGGTACCGCACGGATGGCAATCTCTTCAACCTGAGGCGCCTGCAAGCTCACACCAAGACACAAGAGCAACTTGACCGTGAACTACTCTTTGCAGACGATGCCCATTCAGAGCCAGCTCTCTAGCGCATGACTACCAGCCCCCCCACATCTCCATCGGGCACACAGAACTCAAAACGGTCAACCAGTTTACCTACCTCGGCTGCACCATTTTATCTGATGCAAGGATCGACAGCGAGATGGACAACAGACTCGCCAAGGCAAATAGCGCCTTTGGAAGACTACACAAAAGAGTCTGGAAAAACAACCACCTGAAGAAACACACAAAGATCAGCGTGTACAGAGCCGTTGTCATATCCACGCTCCTTTTAGGCTCCGGCATCACCTACGGCTCCTAGAACGCTTCCATCAGCGCTGTCTCTGCTCCATCCTCAACATTCATTGGAGTGACTTCATCACCATCATCGAAGCACTCAAGCTGGCAAAGTCCGCAAGCATGGAATCCACGCTGCTGAAGACCCAGCTGCACTGGGTGGGTCATGTCTCCAGAATGGAGGACCATTGCCTTCCCAAGATCGTGTTGTATGGCGATCTCTCCACTGGTCAACGAGACAGAGGTGCACCAAAGAAGAGGTACAAGGACTGCTTAAAGAAATCTCTTGGTGCCTGCCACATTGACCACCGCCAGTGGGCTGATCTCGCCTCAAACCGTGCATCTTGGCGCCTCACAGTTCGGCGGGCAGCAACCTCCTTTGAAGAAGACCACAGAGCCCACCTCACTGACAAAAGACAAAGGAGGAAAAACCCAACACCCAACCAATTTTCCCCTGCAACCGCTGCAACCGTGCCTGCCTGTCCCGCATCGGACTTGACAGTCACCAACAAGCCTGCAGCAGACGTGGACATACCCCTCCATAAATCTTCGTCCGCGAAGCCAAGCCAAAGAAAGAAAAGAAGAACAAGTTAGACATTTTGTTCAATCCCAGATCCCTGCAAATCCTGAGGCAAATATTCTTGATTTACTTTTTGATTTACAGGTTTCTCATAAAGGTTCAATATCTTTTATAACAAATTTTTTAATTTAAGAAAGGCCTCATTGGTTAAGAACAAGAGACTGGGAATAGGTTTTGAATCTTTCATTCTCTGATGAAGTTTGGGACTCCATTTGTAATTTGATTAATGCTCCTTCTCTTTGTGCACGACATTGCTTATTGCAATTTAGAGTGGCCCATAGAATAAGTGTCTAAAGTTAAATTATCTAATTTTTACTCTGATATAAACCCTTTCTGACAAATGTAAAATTGCTGATACTAGTTTGATTCACATGTTTTGAACTTGCCCTAGGTGGAAAAATTTTGGAAAGATATTTTTCAAACATTGTTGGTGATTCTGAATATTAAATTGGAAACTTGCCCTTTAATTGCTCTTTTCGGATCATTTCAAGATGTTGACATTTTCTTGACCAACTCAAAATCAAATTTTATATTTTACTTAATTGATAGCCAGATGTGCAATTTTGATTAAATGGAAAGATAATAGTCCACCCATCCATCCCCACACACAAAATAGTTAAATGATATTGTCCTTTTTAATTAGAAAAAATTAGATATGCCATTAAAGATTCAAATACTAAAACATGTGGCCCTTTTATGGATCATTATCATAAACTAATGTACCCACACATTAGTAACCAGGAACTGCCTGTATTGATTTTTTTTTCCAACCACCACTGCACTCAATGAAGCACATGAAAAATCTTTGCCTTTGTTTTCCCTGCAAGGGTGTACAGAGGTGCTACTAGGCCAGACCACCATCAAGACGAGAAAAAAGAAATCCCTTCAGAGACATTGAGTGTCCATGGACCCTGCTACCTACTCTGATGCCACCATCTCCATCATTCCTGTAACTTCTGCAGCTACATGGACTCCCTTCCCGTCTAGTGTGAGCCTGAGCTTGAGGCAACCAAATTGCCCTCCTCAGCCCCTTATTCCAAACTCTTGAAGCAATTACAAAGCAGTCAATGCCTGAGGACCTTTGGGACCCCAGTTTGCCATCAGCATCTTCACAAATCCCACTCCCAGCAGCTCATTGCCTGCAATCTCGAATGAGGCCTTTGGCTGCCAAGCTCCAACTCTTGCTGTAGTGCCCTACACTGTCAGGTCTTCACCAAGGCTTCTCATTCATAACGAGTGTGTGGGGGGGGGGGGGGGGGGGGTGGAGGAAGTGGTCTCTTGCTTTGGTGCTCTTCTATGAAGAATGGGCTGCTGAATGTGGGCACAGTCCTATTGACAATGTAAAAACTGCTGGGACCATTCTCTAGACAATTAAAACCTGCCTGGGGCTGGAGGAGGGATGGCTGGCAGTAGGACCCTTTGGAGGAGCATTGAAAGATGGCATCCACCCTTCCTGGATCCATATCAGTGACGATCAGCTGTAACAGCACTGCCATCTTGAGCTATATTATTTTGTAGGATGAGGTAATAAACCTGGAATTGGGAGAACACCCCATAACTTAAAAGGTTTTTTGATCTTTCATCTCTGCCTGATGTTAAAAACTATTTGCTTGTAGTTTAATACCTTGTGAGACAGATGAAAGACTCATTTTTTGCAGGGGAATTAAATGTTATATAATTTAGTGTTTATAGTGGTTGTTTTCACCTTTTAAATATAGCTGTGCACTAGATGGGTTAATCTCACCCGCTAACCACAAATAAATGGGATAAAAGGCAAATTGTGGTTTAGCCCGAGAAAATTAGTATTCAAGGTACTTTCTAATATTTGAGTTGCACATTCAGGGGTGAGAGCTTTTAATGAGCTGTAAATTAGTGTCAGCTTTCACCCCTCATGGAACTACTAATATTAACTGAAATACGATAGGCTGGTATTATTTCTAATTTCTCCTGAGACAGAGGTACAAACTAGATATTTATTTTGGTTCCTAGATGTTTATGATATCATTATTTATAGCTTCCATTCTGATTTTAATGAAATGTTTTCCTTTTGAGTCTTTAAAAAGGCATCTACAGTAAGGCTGTTTTTGGAATCGTAAATAAAATTGAGTTTGCAAAGAGGAGATGAGCTAGTCAAATTAAATTTGTCCCAGTTGCTCGTGTAAATTGCTTTACAGGTACTCCCTGACTTGCGACCTATGCAATTTACGTCCATCTGCATGTATGACCAAATAAAAAAAAAAGAAAAAATATAAAATTTACGCAGTTTGTTGTGTTTGACAACTTTTAAAAGGAATACAGGGCACGTAAGAGCCAAAAGGTGCATATTTGTTAGTCAGGGTCCGTCGGCTGACTGCGGCCAACTTGATTTCTGTGTGCATGCTGATGTCTTTGGCTGGCTTACGTGTGATGGGTTCACGTATTGGAGTTCAGTTGGCACATGCGCGAGAGTGAAGGGTGCAAATTCAATATTGTTAATGCTACAGAAAGCAATGTTGAGATGTGGGAGAAAATTTGGAAGCAGCAAGAGATAAGTGATGGAGCAAATGGTTCCAGTCTAACCCAGGGCTCCCTGAGATGGTTGGATGCCTTGCCCCTTTGCTTCTCTTGACACCTGATGGATACCTACTTTTGGGCCGATTGGCTGTCAAAATTGCTGAGTGCAAATGCATGGTTACCATTTCAACCAGAACAAAAGGCTGTTTAAGTTTTTAAAATTTAAAACATAGAGTAAATATGCATAAAAATTTAAAAACAAAAAAAACTGAGTTAAATAACAAGGAAATTAAGGTAACAAAGAAAACTGGAAGTACTCTAGTCAGGCAGCATCATGGAGAGAAATGATTAGCTAGCATATAGCCGGAGAGGAAGGCTGGACATAGATTGTGCTGAGGAGATGTGAGGTGCTTATAGTTACATGGGTAAAAGCTGGTTGAACTGTTGGCCTGATGTAGAAGATCAAGGAAGTTGTAATGAGCAGAATGGATAAAAGGAAATCAAGACTAGAGTTTTTTTTTATAAAAGCAATCAGTTAGATGCCACCTGAGTTTCTTCCACATAAGGGATTGTTGAATTGAGGCAATAGCAATGGGAAAAGATCGATTTACCAATTTATGGAGATGTATGGTATACATTATTTTCATGTTGTTAAGTTATAATTTGTGGGTGATAAATGGATCAAAGTTAAAATTTTGACAGAGTACATGTGTGACATTACATAAAACCCGGAGATTCTTTTTCCTGCAGCAGGTGAGGCAGAATTTCTACCTATTGGTAACTGTAAATTGTACTCAAGAAAAAAGATGCATATACCAGAGAAAGGAATATAAAGTGACGGGGCCTGTGACGGGGCCTGTGACGGGGCCTGTGACGGGGCCTGTGACGGGGCCTGTGACGGGGCCTGTGACGGGGCCTGTGACGGGGCCTGTGACGGGGCCTGTGACGGGGCCTGTGACGGGGCCTGTGCACATATTTCGTGCTGATACAAAGATGGTAGGTAAAAAGGTTGAGAAGGCACAAAATATATAGAGAAATGCAAACCGATTTGAGTGATCAAAATGATGGCCGATGAAGTATAAATAAGGCAAATTACGTTATCTACTTTAAGATTAAAAGAGTGGTGAGATAAATGAATGCTGCCATTAATGACACCAAACCACTAAAGCCAAGGACGTCATGGTTAAAACCCTTGCCACCATTGAGATCATCTACAGAGCAGCAGCAATCATCAAGGATCAACAACTCCCGACACATGCTCTTTTCTTGCTGCTACCATCAAGAAAAAGGTATAGATGCCACAAGATTTGCACCATCTGGTTCAGGAATAGCTGCTCCCCCTCCACCATCAGACTCTTCAACAACAAACTCAATCAGGGACTCATTTGAGGAGTTTTACTTTTACACTTCATTGATTTTTTTCCCCCTCTGTATTGCACAGTCTGTCTGCTTGTGTTCCTTTTTCTTTACATGTGTATGTTGAGTCTGTTTTTTTTTCTACTGCCAATAAGTGATAATTCTGCCTTACCTGCAGGATAAAGAATCTCAGGGTTGTATGTGCTGCCATGTATGTACTCTGACAATCAGAAATCCAGATGCTCATGTAGGAGGAGTGCAATTTGAATGCAAAATCATGGTAATACTGTTGTAAACATAGTGCGGTGTACATATGCACCAAAATACTTTCTTGCTGCAGCTGAAAAGGTACTTTATGGGGGAAAAAACCGACAATAATATACATTCAATTAAAAAGAGATCATAAATAAAATGTTGGTAGTTAAGGAATATTCTGTTACCCTAGTTCAAGGGAAAAAAGTGGCATTAAAATTGTGCAGACAATTCATCTGTGCCATTGATGAATAATGTAACAAGGGAAGCTTCAAGAGCCTGATAGCTGTTGGAAAAAAGCTGTTCTTGATCTTCAGATTTCTGTTCCTTTTTCCTGTAGGTAGCAGTGACTAGATTGTGACCATGATCCTTGATGTTGGAAGCAGCACTTCAGGTAGATGCCTTGAATGGATGGGAGGTTCGGGCCTGTGATGGACCTGATGTTGTTTACTCCATGTTCAATCAGTAAATCAGAAGACAAATGGGATGTTGGCCTTTGTAGCATGTGGTTGGGGTATAAAAGGCAAGTCTTTTGGCTGCTGTGCAGGGTTTTGGTGCGATTATGTCAGGAGTAATTGGTATAATTATAGTTTATCTTAAAGGATGTTTATACCTTGGAGTCAATGCAGAAAAGGTCTGGATTGATTGGGATGAGAGATTGTCATATGTACGGACGAGGGGTAAATGTCCACGTCAGCTGCAGGCTTGTTTGTGGCTGACAAGTCCGATGCAGGACAGGCAGACATGGTTGCAGCGGTTGCAGGGGAAAATTGGTGGGTTGGGTGTTGGGTTTTTCCTCCTTTGTCTTTTGTCAATGTGGTGGGCTCTGCGGTCTTCTTCAAAGGAGGTTGCTGCCCGCCAAACTGTGAGGCGCCAAGATGCATGGTTGGAGGCGAGATCAGCCCACTGGCGATGGTCAATGTGGCAGGCACCAAGAGATTTTTTAGGCAGTCCTTGTACCTCTTCTTTGGTGCACCTCTGTCACGGTGGCCAGTGGAGAGCTCGCCATATAACACGATCTTGGGAAGGCGATGGTCCTCCATTCTGGAGACGTGACCTACCCAGCGCAGTTTGATCTTCAGCACCATGGTTCAATTAAAAAAATATATTAACTTGGGTCCCTCTGGATGCTAGGATTTGAAGGATGTAAATTTCCGAGTGTTCTTAATAAGGAGGATACATAAAGGAGATTTTCCATGACCGGTAAGCTAGAATTAGTAGACATATTTTCAGAATGATGACCCATAAAAGATTAAAATGAGGATTTAAAAATTAAGAGATCTGAAAATCTTTGCTGTTTGCTGCTCTGTTGTTGAAGTTGATTTTTGGTAAATAGGCACGAGGTTTATGGAGATCAGGCCAATCAGTGGGTAGTAGAGGCAGCTTTGAGGAGATGTTATGTTTTGAAATGATAGATGGTTCCTGTGCCAATAGATGGTTTCCTTTTTCCTTTGAATTGGGTTTTAAACCACCATTGCACTATACATCATTTCACCTGTTTACTTCACATTTTTAAAAAAATCTTTGTTATGATTCCACACAGTTCAAATAGTTTCCTCGCAATTATTTTGCACTGTTAAATTTCATCAGGTGAGCATTAGTTTTGGGTGCATTTGGGAGGAGTGAAGTTCATAATTGTCATTAAGACTGCACCATCTCCTTCATTGTACACTTTCAGTCTAAAATTGTGGTCCCCATCTGTGCAGTTTAAGTGGCCATGTTGGATTTTAAATGGTAATTTTTGTCTGAATGATGCTCTGCAGGTCAATATCTGCAGTATCCAGCTGTTCAATGAGAAACTTGCTCTTGGTTTAAGCTTAAGCACGATGTACAAATGCAGTGAAAGTCTTCCTTACTTCAGCTTCCCAGGAACATAAGATAAAACACATAATGCATGAGAATAAATTAAGATGATATAAAAGGAATAGGGAAAAAATAATAAATACCCTGTAGTAAATATTCACAGTTTGAAATCACATGCAAC
Source organism: Narcine bancroftii (assembly GCF_036971445.1). Classification (NCBI taxonomy): domain Eukaryota; kingdom Metazoa; phylum Chordata; class Chondrichthyes; order Torpediniformes; family Narcinidae; genus Narcine; species Narcine bancroftii. Next base: position 23,732 of record NW_027212301.1, on the reverse strand, counting down.
TAATTGGTTTGACTGAAAGTGACACAAGTTATGCATTCACCTGCTTGCAGCATATTTTGGTAACATGGAGAAGAACTTAGTTTAAATTTTATGAACTTGGAATTGCAAGCCCTTGTTAAAACGATTCAAATTAACTAGATCCTGCTTACTATATGGCTACACCCAAACATGAAGAAAGAAATGTACCAATACAATGACAGTGTTTCACAATACAGTACATTTGCCCTGATTTTGAAACACTTGGGACCAGACGTTTTTTGGTTATTGGATTTTTTTCAGTTATTGGAACAGTGGCCTTAAGCAGCTCATTAGCGTTGGGAAAATACTTGTATGAGCAGTAAAACGAAAAAAAAACAATGGCAGGCTTTTCGAGCAGGAAATGTTTAATATATATCAAAAAACACTTGATCTCTGCTTACAAAGATAAATGCACCAAACACTAGAAGTTCTCCATATCCAATGTTTCCTTCATAGTCATCTGCTTCATTAAAAATGGATTTTGTCTTGGAACTCTCTTTGATTTTATAAACTGACGTGACTTATTGTTCTGTTATGAATGCACGCTGCTCTGGTCCTTCAATAAGTTCATCACACATTTTCACCACGTCGTCTGGAGGCACTTTTTCTGCAGTGTTAACGAAAGATCTTTTCACACTGGCTGACTGGTAAATTGGCCGTCCAGTGAACCAGTTAAAGAAGCCGTTTGTGCTTTTCACATTGGACCACCGTTAACAGACTCTCTGTGTCTTTTCACTCATCACAAGGCATCCCCAGGGATAGAGGAGTCCATCCTCCACTGAGTGACGCATCAAGCGATGGTGGATCTGCCCAAGATCCTGATCAGTGTATTATCTTGTATTTAAACAAAATTAATTATAACATGATTAAGCATTACGTACAGCACAATACGAGCCCTTCAACCTCTGTTGTTATGCTGACCTATATAAACCTCTTTAAATTTATAAAGGACCATGGAAAGGTTGAGGTGGAAATAGTGCCCTGTTGGAAAGAGCAATGGCAAACCTGCCCTCCCAGAATTCTGTGCGGCAGAGAAAGGGCTGTATGCATGGAGCACTCATGGAGGCGTTTCACTGCCGCACAGAATTTTGGGAGGGCAAGTCCATCACTACCGTCCCCCACCCTCCACTGCAACTTTCCCATCGGTCAGTGAATGAACGACTGGAACCTCTATTGATGTTATAAACTTCAATATTCACTTCCAGCTTACTGACAGACTCTAAACCTACATCTTTTGCTTATGTAAGGAGGTCACAACATTTTTTTCTCAGCTGACATATGGAATCCTTCAAAATCACCATCTTGTTCATCATCTCTGAACAATTGTCTTTAGCTGCACAGTCACAGGTCAGCAAAGTGAACAGCGGTGGACTAAACACGCAGCCCTGGGGGACCCTGTGCTCAGTGTGATGGTCTTGGAGGTACTCTTACCGATCAGACTGTCTGAGTTCTCCCCGGCAGGAAGTCAAGAATCCAATTGCAGAGGGAGGTGTTTAGACCCAGCAGGCTCAACTTCCTTATCAGGTACTGAGGTATGATTGTGTTGCTTGCTGAGCTGAAGTCAAGAAGCAACAATTCAACATGTGAGTCTTTGTTTTCCAGGTGGCTGAGGGCTAGATGGAGAGCGGTGGCAATGGCATCGTCCATAGAGCGGTTGGGTCCGTATGCTAACTGCAGGGGGAGGTCTAGTGACAAAGACAGCAGGAGTTTGTTGTGCTTCATAACTATCCTCTGGAAGCACATGATGATGGACGTGAGTTTGACAGGATGGTAGTCGTTGAGGCAGGACACAGATAACTTCTTTGGCACGGGGACAATGGTGGCGACTTTGAAGCACACTGGGACCACGGCACTTGTCAGGGAGGTGTTAAAAGACGTAGTGAGAACATCTTGCTGAGTCGCACCTCCCCTCAGTCCTCTGCCGGGAATGTTATCTGGTCCAGCAGCTTGCCACGGGTTGATTCTTTGCTGCAATGTCATTTTTTGCTTCAAAGCACATGTAGAAGTTGTTCAGTGCGTTTGGGAGGGAGTACCACCAGCATAAGCAGATGGTGAAGTTTTGTGGTTTGATGCCTTAGCAGCCCTTCCACATGCATCGCCTGTCCTTGTTGTTCAGGAAGTGACTGTGAATGTGCTGGGCATGTGCATACTTTGCTTCCCTGATGGCCTTGAGACAGCTTGGCTCTTGCAATAGCTAAGGCTACCTTGTTGTTCACTGTGAAGACAACATCTCTGTTCCACTGCACCTCCACTGTCATCCATGGCTTCTGACTGGAGTGAGGGATGAAGGTCTTGAGCGCAGTGACATCGTTACTGATGCTGTATTCTCCTCCAGATGGATGCAGTTGCCACCAGTTGATTCTTCATTGAACGTGTTCCAGTCAGTCCGCTCAAAGCAATTTTGGAGTGCATGAATGGCCCCCCCCCCCCCCCAACCCCGCCGGCCAGGTTTTAACCTGCTTCCAAATTGGTCTGGAGCATCTGATGAGCTGTCTGTATTGTGACGGGCCCAGAGGACCCCAAAACCCAACAGCATAGAAATTCACCAAGACAAATAGTTACTTAAACAAAAGTTACTTTTCATTTTCTTTAAACATAACCCCCTTCTATTTCTAAGTGGATGTGTATGTCATGTGTGTATAAGTTCAGAAAAAGCTCTTTGATTCACAGTCCAATCTCACTTCTCACTCCTCCAAGTTCACTGGTTGCAGGCAATTGTTATACTGTGCACAGAATTTAACATTTATGAATCTTCAAGCTTTAGTGCTTGAAAGGTAAATGGTTACTGCTCAGGAGAGATTTATTGCTCATTGGACACAGACACAAACTGATTCCTTCCGATCAACCACTTTAGTGGGTTGCCGAAGAAACTTGCCCCATCAGGGTTTTCCAGATGATATCCTCTTTCCTCCAGGTCACCACAGAGTTCCTTTTTGTTTCCCTTATTTCAAGTGAAACATTATACAGCCAGCCATCTCCTCTTGTTTCAACCACAATGTTTCCCAACAGGCTGAACTTAGAACTCACAACCTGTGTTCAAAAATAGGGTTTCAAAATCAACTTCCAAAAGCTACTGCTTTAAAACACATCTATACATAATATAAAATGAAACATAATCTGTCAGGATTTGCTGGGATCAGCATTACAGAGATGTGGTCTGAGTATCTGAGGTAGAGGCTGGGCTGACATGCATCTGACAATAAATTAAATCTCCAAAATATCAGTAAGCAATGTGCTGAATTCTTTTAAAACCACAAAGTCTAAATCTTCCAAACCTTAAGGTGATTGCATTTAACAGAAACTAGACAAATAAAGAAGAATCAGGGTTTTTGCAGATGGGTCAGGGCAGATGGGGCACAGGGGAAACAGAAAAGGAAAAGAAAGCCTTGTGCGATCTGGAACATTGACACAGACCAGGCAAACCAAATATTTTCTGTGCTGAAAATTAAGTGGAGGAGTTGTCCTGCACCGAGAATGGCCCTTGTGTACTAGACATTTAGCTTGGAGAGAAGGTAAAGAATGAATCATCTACAGTTACATAAACTCAAATTACTTGTATCCACCAACACAAAAGCATCCACCTACGACCCATTTCAATATTCTAAGTACTATTTTGAGGGAAAAAAGCATTGCAATTATCTTTGATATGCCAGGCATTTGCACAGCATTTTTTTTTTTAAAAAGTGTATTTGTAAAAAATCTAAAAAATATAAAAAGAAGGCCTTTCATTGCCCATCTTCTGTTCATGAAATGAGGGAAAACAGTCACATCATTCTGAGCCTTTGTAAGTAGATATGATGCTTGCCATTGAATCACATCACCAAAATATTGTTCCCTTAAAAATGATGTTGCTTGAGATATAAATTTGAAATGAATACTCATGCAGATCTCTACATTTCCAATACACTGAATGATTCCTATTTCTTGGAGGGCCAGTGAGACTAATGAATGGCAACCCTCCATTGTTTCTCTGTGAATTAAGATTCCTCAGCCAAACATTCCACCAACCCAACATACCAATACAATTACCTATTCATTTCTAGTGACACACAATCACGACTTTGGACCATCAACAAAATTGCCACACTTGCCCGAGGGAAACCGAGCCAATGCTAAAGTACTCTGCCATTTGAAAGGAATGATAATGTTCTGGAGAAGGAAGCTTTACAGCCTCTTAATGCAGTGGTTTTCTATCTTTTTTCACCTCCTTAAGCTTTTCTCTACTTACTGCAGACCACCTATAACCCATGGGGAGGGAAGGGAAGGGGCATGGGGATGGATGGCAGGTAAGCTCAAGTTCCTTCCTGGATCACAAAGGATCTTTGATATGGTGGGAAAACATTTTGACATTTTTCTTTTATAAAATTATTCCAGTGATGTATGTACACCTCAGACCACCTATAACAAATCTATGGACCACCAGATCCAGTGACATCATACAGTATGTTTCCCCATAACCGATGTCTGAATACCAAAAAGATCCTAAATAAGAACTTTTCTGTTGCGCCGTCATGACATTACAAGTTGAAAAAATTTATCACCCAACTTGCCCATCAGGGGCTTTGACACCCTGCCCTGTTGGTGCCATTTTGATAACAGAGCTTTCGTGTACCATACAAAGATATAGTTTCAAATGGCAATAAGATCTGCAAATAGCATTATGGATGTCAGTGAAAAGAAAGAGAGTAAGTGTTTAGGTTTGTCTACAGTCAAGCTGTTGGAGAAAATAGACAAGTGTGAGACACCTTACAGAAGTGTATGGTGTTGGAATGACCACAATCTAGGACTTGAAGAAACAAAAGGATAAACTGTTGAAATTCTATTCTGAAAGTGGATAGAAAAACTGCATAAAAGCTAAAAGTGAAGATCTCGATCATGTATTGATGGAGTGGACCCGATAGCGTAACAGTGAACACACACCTCTTCATGGTTTCTGATTATAAAGCAAGCAAAGGTCTCTCATGATGAACTGAAAATTGAATAGAACTGTGAATATTCAATAGGCGGGTTGAGTAAATTTAAGGAAAGACCCAGCATTAAATTGTTAAAGTTTAGTAGTGACAAAGTATTTGCTGATCATGAAGCAGCAGAAAAATTCATTAACGAGTTTGCCAAGATCGTCACGAATCTGATGACATAAGTCTGTAATGCTAATGGCGCTGTTTTGGTTTTAATGCCCCAGAAGAACACTGGCAACAGCTGATGAGACAGTCCCTACAGGAATTAAGGATGCCAAGGACAGAATAACTGTTCTGGGATGTGTTAATGCAGCAGGCACACACAAATGTAAGCTTGCAGTCTTATTATGCAAACAATAATAGGATATCTCTTCTGATTGGTTTAACAAACATTTTAAGCCAGCGTGTCGTGCTCACTACAGGGAAGATGGACTAGATGATGACTGAAAGATTTTTTTATTCCTCGACAACTGTTTTGTTCGTCCAGCTGAAAATCTCAAACATAATGTTCATGTCGTGTACCTTCCCCCAAATGTGACTTCCTTAATTCAGTCATGTGACCAAGGTATCCTTCGATCAATGAAGAGTGAATATAAAAACACTTTCTTGAACAACATGCTGTCAGCAGTGAACAGAGGCTTGGGAGTGACAGGTTTCCAAAAGGAGTTTACCATAAAGGATGCATTTTATGTTGTTGCCAATGCTTGGAACAATGTAGGCAAAAGGCAATAAACATTGTGAAGGACTCCACTCACCCCTCATGTAAACTGTTCTCCCTTCTGCCATCTGGTAGGAAGAACTGCAGAACTCGGGCCCTTGCATCCAGATTGGGCAACAGTTTTCTTCCCCAGGCCATCAGACTCCTGAATTCCCAGAACATTTGTGGATAGGGTTTTGTGGACTGTTAAGTTTACATCTTAATATTTTAATATTTAACTTTTATTCTAACTTGTATTTGTGTAAGTATGATCCATGACCCTGGAGAAACGTCACCTTGTCTTTACCGTGCGAGCATGGTTTGAAGATAAATAAAGGTGACGACTTGATGTAACATCACATACAACCCTGAGATTCTTTTTCCTGTGGATCAGGCAGAATTACCACTGCTCCCTTTTCTAAGGACCACATTTTAAATATATTAAGCCAATACCAGAGTTTAGTAGTGGTTTGCAAAATGGAAAGGAAAGGGAAGCACTTTGCTCAAAGTATTGTAGATATCTGGTTTCAAAGAGCTTAATGCCTCTGCAGCAGTTAGCAGATGACACTACTAAAAGCTTGAATCATTTTGTTGTGCAATATGTGCTGGGTGAGAGTTCCTAATGATCAGTATATTTCTGATTGTCTCCGGAGAAATATTAATTATTGCTCATCAGAAACAGTTTTTTTGAGTTCAGTTACCATTGAAGTAGTAGCTCATGGAAATTTGTTTTACATTGGGCAGAAGTTGGGTGTGTTTCACTGCTTGCAAAGCTGAGGGCAACCATGACTATCTTTCAATAATTATATTGTAATTGCAAAGGAGTTGGGTTTTTTTTGGATTAAAAGTTTATTAATGCAAAAGGAAGGATATTTAAATGGCTTGGATCTAAAGTTAGCCATTCTTGACATTGATAATTACAGTGAGGATATTTTTTTGTGCATTAGGAATTTTATTTTCAGTTTTGCCTCTTGAGCATCATTTACCTTCTGTTACAGGGCAAATGTGTGAGAGTGGAAAGAATTCAGTGGTAACAATTGGTTGTTGCATTGAAGTCAACCAACAAGGCTCCCATTTGGACTTTGGTTAGACTCTTTCTCATCTGTGGTGGAACATGTGACGTGTCTACAATTTCAATGCTGGTCCATTTTCAGCAAATTATAAAGGATAGTTTTAGACTGTGTTGTACACAAACGTGCTGGAGAAACTCAGCAGGTCATGCTGCATCTATAGGAAGTAAAGGCTAACCAATGCTTCAGGCCTGGGGCCAGGCCCATTACTTCCTATGAATTCTGTGTGACCTAAGTTTCTCCAGAATGTTTGTGTATTGCACTTGATTCTAGTTTCTGCAGGCTTGTTCTTGAAACTAACTTTATTCAGCGTTGTATGCATTTTGTTAATTGAACTCAGTGAGACTCCTGTTTGAATCCAGCTTGTTTCTTAAGCAAATTTATACAGTGTGGAAAGTGTGCTGATGGGCTGCATCGTGGTCTGAGTTTGGGACACCAATACTCCTAAGTGTAAAGCCCTGTAAAAGGTAGTGGACACAGCCCAGGACATCACAGGCAAAACCCTCCCCACTATTAAGAACATTTACAGGGAATTATTGCTGCTGCCGAAGAGCACCAATCATCCACTTCACCCAGCACCCGCTCTGTTTTTGGTGCTGCCATCAGGAAAGAGGTCTTGGTGCCACAAGACTTGCACCATTAGGTTTAGGAACAGCTACTGCCCCTCCACCATCAGACTCCTCAACAACAAACTCAATCCATGCCTAGCTGCTGTGATACCTGTTGCACTCCTGTAAGAATGGATCCCAGGACCATGCCTCATTCTTCTGTCCTGGAGGTGGCACGGTTAGCGTAGCGGCTAGTGCAATGCTGTCTCAGTGACTGGGACTGGGGTTCCAATCCCGTGCAGTCTGTAAGGAGTTTGTATGTTCTCCACGTGTCTGCGTGGGTTTCCTCTGGGTGTTTCCCTTTCCTGGCCCTTCAAAAATATACCAGGGATGTAGATCAATTGGGTGCATTAGGGTAGCTCGGGCACATGGGCTGAAAGGGTCTGTTACTGCGCTGTATGTCTAAATGTAAAAAAATATGAATTAAACTCCTGGCTACACTACCACAGCTTGTAGTGTGGTGCCAAGAATGGTACAGCAATACTCTGTTTTCTATGGTCTCTCCTGTCGAATTTTACTTGAAAATTGACTGATGAATTTGATTGGATTACAAGTTGCTTTGTTTTGGAGTTGTGTTAATGATAAATACGTGGATGGTCCACTGTTTTATGTTTTCTCCCTAGTCTTTTAAAATCATACCAATAAATAATTAGCTCCATTTGACATCAGCAAACACTTTTACTGTTGTGTATTTGCCCTTCAATCCTGCTGGTGATTGTCATTGGCTGAGCTGCTCTTTTGACGCTGTCCATGGTTCTGATTATATCAGTCACTGAGATTATTTTCCTTGCTCAGATCCACTTAAGCAGCTCTGCATTGTGTTTTGAAAACCTGAGGAGTTTCAGCACTGAGTTTATTTGGCCCACTATGTCACCATTTTAGTTCAGGATTTAAACTTTGTTTACATCCCATCTCATGTATTTTTTTTTGCATGATATTCTATATTCCTGTACCAAATTGATGTGGCTTTGGTCAATGTAAATGGATTCGGAGTTTTATTTTCAGAGCTTCCTGCCTTGTGCTTCTTGGTCCTGACCCAAATTTTCAATCTCATTGTTTATTCTCTGACTAGTGGAAATAAATACTCACATTTTCTCCAAACACATTTCTCGTATGAGATCCCAGAGCTACCTGTACAGCACAGGATGCAACTCTTTTGTTTTTTTGTGTGCAGACAAATAGAAAAACCAATTATGCAGAAATAGCCCTATCCTTTTGTCATTGGACAAAATCTCCACATTCATCCCAGTGAAGTTTCTTTCCTCACGAGGAATTGTTGAAATTGAATGCAGAGCCTCATGCTTCTGTTTAAATCAGGGGTCTTCAAACTTTTTGGGCCATTGACCCCTTCATGGAATCCTTGATACCTCATTGATCCCCAGGCATGGATTGGGGGGTGGTGTTGACACGTACCTCCTTCTCTGCTCTGTCAGTATTTTGCTCTACTTATAGAGAATCCAAAGGTAAATAAAACATGGTAGCCGCCAGTTCTTGCAAGAGGTTGGCCACCCCTACCATTGGTGCTATTTTCAAAAGTTCAATTGATACCCCTTGCCATTTATCACCCCACTCCCCCCCACATCAATCCCCAAAGGTCGATATCAACCACTTTGGACACCCCTCTTTAAATGCTCAAAAGATTTGTGTGCATACGTCTAACCTGCAACATAATTCCATCAACTGATATAGCACAGTTAACGTAGCAATTAGTACAACAGTATTACAGTCCCAGACTGGGGTTCGAATCCGACTCTGTAAGAAATTTGTACGTTCTCTCTCTCTCTGTGGGTTTCCACCCACCATTCAAAAAAAAGTGTACCAGGGCGTTGGTCAATTGGGTTTAATTTGGCGGCACAGGCAAATGGACCTAATGGGCCTGTAACAGTGCTGTATGTCTAAATTTTTTAAAAAAACCTGTTCAAATGTACCGAATCATGAAACCTGTAGGCAAAGAACTAAGGAATTTTGTTGCTGGCCCTCAGATGTTGTGCAAGAAGCAGTTTTCATTTACCGCTCCAATATTTTTTTAAAATTAGACATACAGCACAGTAGCTGACCCATCTGGGTACGTGCTACCCAAATATACCAATTCACTTACAACCCCCTATGGTTTTGAAGGGTGGGAGGAAACCCTCACAGATACAGGAAGAATGTACAAACCCCTTAGACAGCACTGGATTCATATCTGGGTTCCTGGTGCTGTCATAGCGTTGCGTGCTACCTGCTGTGCTGCCCTATTGTCTGAGGATAGTAAATATTGGAGACAATTTGATGGATTCCATGGTCTCTTCCCCATGAAACTATTAGTTAATGCTGCACTGAGCCTGGTCCATTTGACATGCCTCTCTACACTAATCTTTATCGCAGCTGAGTTAAGGAAGTCATATCGCAGCTACCCAAAACTTAGATAAGGCTGCATTTGGAGTATTGTGTGCAATTCTGGTCACTGCATTACAGGAAGGATGTGGAGGCTTTGAAAAGAGTACATAGATTTCACGGGATATTTCCTGGTTTAGAGGGTATGAGTTGTGGGGAGAAGTTGGAAATTGAGAAAATTGTGAGACATTGATGGAGTGGACAGAATTTTTCTCGCAGAGAAAATGTCACAGACTAGAGGATATGCATTTAAGGTGAAGGGTAAAATTTAAAGGGCTTGTATGGGGAAAGTTTATTTTTAAACAATGGTAAGTGTCTGGAATGGGCTGCATGCAATACGGGTGGAAGCAGATACAGAGGTATCTAAATAAAGAGGCTTCTAGATGGAAATGATATGCAGGGGAGAGAGGAATATCTCTCGTATATCAGCAGCTGAGTTTTGCTTTAATTTTGGCATCATGTTTGCCACAGACACCTGGGCTGAAGGGATTATGCCTGTGCAGTCTGTTCTGATTGACCAGTTTAAATAGTTGCATGTCAAATGCATTCAGTTACCCCAGTGCATGCAGTGTATATTATTGACTTTTACATTGCAATGTCACGTGCCACATTTGCTTGTGATATCACAATCACTTATAGTTCAAAAACTTTCTTTAAAACAGGCTAGTGTGATGAGCAGAGGCTATTTTCAACCATCATGTTTTTAATGCACGGGCAAGAAGCTGTCTGATGTTCGTTATTCAGATCTAACCTGCCTTTCTGTAAGCTCAGCAGTATGAACAACATTTTCCTGCTAATGTCAAGCACATTAATACTAACAGCCTGAATTTGCTGATTGATGTACAATTTTTATTAAGCAGTATACACTCTGATTTGTTGTTCAAGATTCAATTAATTTTAAATTGTAATGAAACAGTGTCATATTAAGGCAGACAGATTCACCATTAGCAGAAATGGCCTGAAGCACCTCTTACAGTCAGAGAAGGAGAAGCAAAAGAGCTACCAAGTGTTCGTAGATTCACCTCCAGCGCTTCTGCAGCCACACAGAGTCCAGTCAAACCATTGGCAACCCAAGCTCAAGATACAAACCTCTGACACTGTTAGGAACTCTTCAGCGTGGCACCGCCTCGCATCCTAGATCCGATACCTGGTACCTCTTCAGCCAGTTTCGAGCCAGTCTCCATCAGTCCACAGCCCAGCACGATTCTCCCTACAGCAGACTTCAGTTCCTCACCTCGTCACCAGCAGCCCGCTGCATGAATTTGTCTTTCAGCCGCAGAGCCCCTCAATAGTACGCTGCCATGGTCACCGTCCTGTGGGTCATCTTCTCTGCTTCTCCTTCTCAGACAAGGGATGGTCTCCCTGTTTTCTGGTGCCCTGCTTCAGTCCTCTGCTCCTCTGGATTCTGCAACCCTTCGTGGCTGCCTCCGATCAGAGGCGCTGCCTTCTTGGGCACAGACCCTGCAGTCGCGGGATTTTAAATAAAATATTCATTCTGACTAAGAATTAAAATTGAAAAGGCTCTGCAGACAATCGTAGTATCACAAGATTGTCCTTCACGTAATGATTTGTCATTTATGTGAATTTTACTCGGGTACAAATTTTTACCTTCATTGCATACAGTTAATTCATAGTTTCTCTTCTCTTGTTAAGCCATATTTTCAGCTTGTGTTATGGCGTTTGTCCAGCATCAGCTTCACTGGAACAGTGGGGGAGGCAGATTTTAAAAATTCCTTGCAGTCAGGTCTATTGCCAAATGCAGCTAAATTTTTATTGTCTTTTGACCTTGAAGCATTGTTGAAGTGCATTTTACTGTAGAATCTATTGCTTTCTCACGCTGTGACCAGTGAGATGAAGGAGATGTAATTTGACCAGATGCCGCAAATAGTTCCAAGGGCATAGCTGTTGTGCCAGGAGTAGTTATTCAGTGTTTGGACTTGATAGACTGTGACGCAGTTTATAATTTATCACTAAAGCTCCTTATGTCCAAGTCTGGATTAAGCAGAAGCACCCGGCAAAAATGCGAAGCCATGGTTGCATGACAGCTATTTTTTTTACAGTTGAAGACCATAATGTTTTAAATTTAAATGCTTTGTACATGGAGCTTGAGTCAAATGTTACCAAGGACACTAATGTGCTTTAGGTGCTTTCAGCCAAACAAGCCATACATGTTTCGTCGTAAATTAAAACTGCGTGTGGTCATTGTGGCATTGATGCAAAGTGATGAAGAAACCATTTCCAATCGCAACTAAAATGTTGCATCATGTTCCCTTCTAACAGTACCTGAATTTATTTTTGTTCTGTCTCGACTATAATTTTTTGCATAGATTTAAAACTGAAAGAGTTACCTTTCATTTGTGCATTGTTGAGCTAGGAGTTCTGAATGGAAAACTCCGAATCAGCATTTATTGTCATAAAATTTGGTGTTTCCCAAAACGGCATCTCATTCACCATTTTCAGAACATTTCTAATGGATTTCTGACCAAGTTGATGTGTGCAGCTCGAAGGAAGGCTGCTGCCTTTCTTTCTTCCTTTGGCTTGGCTTCGCGGACGAAGATTTATGGAGGGGGTAAATGTCCACGTTAGCTGCAGGCTCGTTGGTGGCTGACAAGTCCGATGCGGGACAGGCAGACACGGTTGCAGCGGTTGCAGGGGAAAATTGGTTGGTTGGAGTTGGGTGTTGGGTTTTTCCTCCTTTGCCTTTTGTCAGTGAGGTGGGCTCTGCGGTCTTCTTCAAAGGAGGTTGCTGCCCGCCAAACTGTGAGGCGCCAAGATGCACGGTTGGAGGCGAGATCAGCCCACTGGCGGTGGTCAATGGGGCAGGCACCAAGACCTTTCTTTAGGCAGTCCTTGTACCTCTTCTTTGGTGCACCTCTGTCACGGTGGCCAGTGGAGAGCTCGCCATATAACACGATCTTGGGAAGGCGATGGTCCTCCATTCTGGAGACGTGACCCACCCAGCGCAGCTGGATCTTCAGCAGCGTGGATTCGATGCTGTCGGCCTCTGCCATCTCGAGTACTTCGATGTTAGGGATGAAGGTGCTCCAATGAATGTTGAGGATGGAGCAGAGACAACGCTGGTGGAAGCGTTCTAGGAGCCGTAGGTGATGCCGGTAGAGGACCCATGATTCGGAGCCGAACAGGAGTGTGTGAATACTGTTCCCTATGACGAGCAGGTAAACCCAAAATGTATTGGTGTTGCTCTGGATGTTCGATGAAATAAAAATGCTGAAGCTATGAGACAGGCTGCAGTTGAATAGCCCAACAGTAATCGATGTGTGGCTGGGATGTAAAGGTAATGGTACAAATGTAAGACGTAGTTAAATTAACAAGGTTGAATTTAAACAGTGCATTAGTAATCGGTATGTTTGATGTGGGACTATCTTGATCATACACAGCTGCAGTGGCTGTCATTCCTTCTTGCCCAACTCGTCTCTCCCCATTTGCAGTCCTGGCCATACTCCTCCCCAGTGGTATCATCCTCCCTGAAGAGGTTTGATCCAGATCTATGCATTCTAGTTCGTTATGATTCCAGAATGATCTTCCAGTTTGTTGCCTTGGCTAATAAGTACAAGTATTCCATGTGTTGTCTGAGTCAGCTTGTCTGCTTTGCCTCCAGCCATATGGAATGTAGGAGTTTGTCAGACACCTTGCTGAAATCCATCTTGACTGTGTGAAACATTCTACTCTCGTTGACTTGCTTTGTTACATTCTCAAAAAAAATCATGTTTGAGCAAAAACTCCAGCTCAAAGAATTGAAAGTGAATTATCGATATATGGTGGATTATGATCACAGGCAGAGGGGTGGGAAATGGAGTGTGTGGCTAGAGATCTGTAGAAGGAACTTTTCCTGAAGGATCTGGCTGATGGAATGTGGGGACCATCTTTTTTGCCTTTGGTAAATCGTACCCTTGCAGTTAGTCGCAGAATTTGAGAGTTCTCCAGTGATTGACGTGGCTATCCTGAAAGAAGTAGGAGCCAACAGAAAATGCTGGAGGAACTTGCATGTATGAGGCAGTATCCATGGAAAGCGATAGACAGTCGATGTTTCGGTTGAAATCCCTTCATTTGGAGTGGGAAGAACTGGATGGATGAAACCGTGTGCTGCTCTTTGCAACCTGCTTTTGGAAGGTATCACTGTCACCTCTGCGTTCTAATTGTGCACAAAGCTGCAAACCGCAGCTCCTTCTGATGTATTCGGTACAATTTTCAGTTTCCTTCTAGTGCCTCACCTCCTCTTTTCTTCCTTTTAGACATGTGCTTGTGAAAACCAGTCCAAACCACAAATTTGTCTTCACGGTGAAAAGTCATACCACTGTGCTGCCAGGGACCATTGCCTTCAGCCTGCCGCAGGTAAAGATTGTATAATACCGTGTGAATTGAAACTTGTAAAAAGTGGGTGATGGAATCTGAAGCTCAATGCACTCAGCTGGAGGAACTCAGCAGGTCGAGTAGCATCTATGCGAGTCTTGAAAAAGAGCTTTAGCTTGAAACCCACTGATGATGCTGGAGTCTATTGAGTTTCTCCATTAGATTTTGTTCAGCTTGCTTAAAGCTTTTATCAGTGATGAAACAGGATTTGTTTTGGTGGGGTGGTCATCAAGGTGGAGAGGGACGACAAAGGGATATCAGGAGCTTCATATTTTCAAAACTGCTGTCGTTAGTTGTCACTTAAGAGCACTTATTTCACCTGTCCACATTAAATACGTTAATCCAGTGTGTTTGGGACTTCAGTGCTGAACTGGTAGATTCCAATAATATTTCTACACCCCTTCAATTAATTTTTTTTTGGTTGTTATGTACTTTATTAGTGTTTAACAGTGAATGTGACAAGTCTGCTGTAAATGCTGGGATAGCATTGAGGGAGCTTTATGGGGCCATCTGTGAAGTTCAGGCAACTTTCCCTGATGTTGTATGATTGTTGCTAGCGACTTCAATCACAAAGTTCAAACAACATAGCCTTGTGAGGACTGTATTTTCAAGCCTATAAAGTGGACATGCATATTACGTGCAGAAAATCATAAATTGAGTAAAAATATTTTTATATCGCGTAAATGCAGATACTGCGTGGATTTAGTATTCTACATTCTGACTCACGAGAGCAGTTTGCATTTACTTTGGACTTGAGACAAAACACATTCCATATTCCCACTATCTGCCACAGTTAAACTCCCGCGATATACACCCATTCAACTTCCTCCAGTGGTGTCAGTCGGCCATTATAGAGATTATATCCTGCAACACATTAACAAGCTTTGGAGAGGAATCAAGTAAATCAATCAAAGACAGGCTTTAGAGTTTAACAGGATTTTAATGGATTTAAAAAGCCTTTCTTTAAAATAAATCATTAAAAATAGTGTGCAATTGAGATATTGATGGCTTGATTTGATGCAATGAGGATGATTAAACTGATGCCATTGGGCAGAATCATCTTAATGTCTCAGATCAGAGCCACTTGAATGTTAATCTCCTCCTTCAGAGGTCTGGGCAATTAGCATTGATAAGGTGCAGTGCTCTGGCCAGAATATCCTGTTTTTCGGAATACCGTGACACTCAGGCCAAAGAGATATTCGCAAAATCAAAATTTTGAATTTTGCCATTTTCTCTGTACCCAATTCCTATCCCTGCTATAAATTGTGCGTGTTATTTCAATCTGTAAAAATGTTTTTGTATGGTGCTCACAGACATATATTGGGGAAGGGGGTACCTTGTTTGTAAAAAATGCATATAACGTGTGCATTATATGTGTAAAAATATAGTACTGGAAACATCTGTCTGACTTATCTTTTCATAATTCTATTAAATCTTCTCCTAATCCTGCATTCTCAACAGGGGCCCTATACCCCACTTCCCGAGGGCCATAGCACATTGTTTTCTTTTCACCTCGCTTAACACATTTTTAAAAATATAGTTAGAAATACGGAAGAAACCAAAACTTGACTGGCAGGGATGGGGTGGGGTGTGGTCCAAAAACTTTGTGCAGGGTTCCAGCAGGGGGCCATAGACAAAAAAAGGTTGTGAATGGCTTCCCTAATCTGAAGTTCTAACAGTAAAAGGAGTCTTGATTTGCATTGTACTGTCTTTAATGCAGCATCCTCCAGAATGTAGACCCATTCCCCCCACCCGCCCCCTGCCCCCCACAAACTGCATGGTAGTCTCACTCGAGCCTGTACTTCACAATATTCTAATCATTTGCTTTTTTTTTAACATTTTTCAACCATAGATTTACCAGCCTCTTCACAGGATTATCATCCAAAGGAATTTCCTTTAATATTCATGGAAGAGAATCTCCAAATCCCTCAGCTCTTTAACATTCAGACTGTAATACTCTTCTCAATTTAATTTAGCAGGAGATTCAGATCAGCTAACAGTGAATATCATTTATCATCTGTATGTCCATCACCCTCTCCTGATGGTATTACTAAGCAGTATAGTTAATTTTCTGAAGTGTTAATGATTCTTGTCTGCAATAACAAATTTCAATACCAATGAGTCTATCCTTTTACCTACATTATTACAATTGATTTAATCATTTGGATGTTTTAGTTCTATTTAAACCTTTTTCCAAATGACCTCTCCCTTGAGTTTTTAAAATTGAATTATATATATATATAAACAGCAAAAAGTGTAAAGATAAGAAAAATATGCTTTATAGGTAAAGAGTAATTACAGTGTATTCTGGAATAAAAATGAACATCACAACTAATAATAAACAGACAGAAATCAATATTAAATCTTGTTCCTGCAGAAAAAAACCAAAAAGAAAAAAGACTAATTAATCCTAAATCTATACCCCTAAACTTAATAAAAAAGTAAAAGCTGCTGGGACTCCTTAAACCACCAAAAGGGTACGTTGGTGAATTGCCTTATATGTAAATAAGTAATTTCAGAAAGAGACTACAAAACTTCAGTTTTCAAAACATCTAATCTTCTCAAGGTTTAAGTATGATAAGGTTTGGGTCATCCACTGCGCATAACTGGGAGGGATAGAGTCCTTCCATCTTAGCAAAATACATCTAGCCATTAAAATGGCAAAAGCTATCACATAACAATCTGACCTTGATAATCGACTGTTCTCTATCACTATACCAAGTAAACTGTAATGGTTTGAGGTTGAATTCCGGAAAATGCATTAAAAATTTCCTTCCAATAGTGATCTAATGCAGAACAGGACCAAAACACATAAAATAAAGGAAGCAGCCCCATTATGACATCTGTCACATATAGGGTTGATAGTAGGAAAAATCTCAGCTAATTTATCTTTGGATAAATGTGCTCTATGTACTATCTTGAATTGAATGATGTGCACAAATGGGAGAGGAATGGACCAATTTTAAACACTTGGTCCATTTATCCTTAGAAAGAATAATTTTGTCTCTGTTGATTTTTGATTTTTCATGGTATACTTGCCCTTGTGGTCACCTTTAGGATGTGTGCAAACTACATTCAATCCTTCTCTCCCACACCAATCAGCAATCTGCAGGATAAACTCAGTGGGTTGAACAGCATCAGTGGAAGAAAAAGAATGGTTGATGCTTTGTGTCAGAACCCTTCAGGGTTAAGAGTGCAAGAGGAGTTGGCCAATATAACAAGGGCAGGGTGGATGATGTTGGACATGGGCCTGTAGGGAATTGGTGAACCAGGGAAGGGTGAAGGATGACAGAGATGAAGGGAGTTGATTGGCAGGTGTCAGATGAAGGGATAGAGAGGCAAGAGAAAAGATGGGGCCAGGTGCAGGATTGTTGGAGATGTGTGGTGGGGGCGGGGGGGGGGGGTGGTGTAGTTTGTGGAGGTGATAAAATTAAAACTATCAGGAAAGAGGTGAAAGACAAATTTGACCAAAGGGAATCAGTGAGGGGGGGGGGGGGGAGAAATTTAGTCGATGAAATATAGGTGGAAGATGAGAATGGGAGGAAAGCTGGCTGGGGTGTGTGGGAATATGGACAAAAATTTTAATTGGGAGGGATGGGGAAAATGGAAGCCCCTCAAAATAAGAGCCGCTGTTAGATAAAATTAGAAAGTTTATACCATTGGCCTGCAGACTACTCAGGCTCAATCTTGACTGATTACTTCAGGCTCCTCTCTTGCAGTGGAGAAGGCCAAGGATAGAGATCAGTGTGGGAAGGAGAGTTGAAATTACATACAATTGAGTGCTCAGGATGGTCACTGTAGATGGATGCTCTGTGAAATGGCCCCCTAAGTGTTGCTACATTCTGGCAAACTTTCCTCCTCCCCCCAACCCCCCATTCTGCCCATTCCGCCCATGTCCTGATGCAAAGTCTCAACCCAAAATGTTGATTTACAACTTTTAGTTTAATTTGGATGCCCTCCGAGTTTAGCTACTGCACAGCCCCTTTGACCCAACTTCTCCATGTCCTCTCCATTTGTTCAACATAGTCTCCCCCCACTGCTATCTTCTCCAAATAAAAACTAATTATATTTCTCCCTCACGGTTCTAAGAAGGTACCTTTACTTGAATAAATTGTTTCTCCTTTCTCTGATGCTGTCGGACCTGCACTTTTAGATTTACAATGCCTCTGTCTCAGTTTTTCAATACACATCTGCCCCCATTTTGGTGCAGCACTTCAAAATGTTAGCACATGATAGGAATAAAATTTCCTTTTTCTTGATCTGTCATTCCCTTCCATGGTTTCAAAGTGGCTATTATGCCACATGTCATTTTATTCTCTGCAGTGTGTGAAAAATAGGATGCTGCAAATGTGTGCGACAGACATGTTAGTGTTACAAGTGAAGTAGTGGATGTGCAAAATTATCATCTCGAGTTAAACTGATAATTGCCTTTTTTATCTTTGTCCTTTGGAGTTTCTCTTCAATGGAGAATCCACATGATTAATTGATGATATGAGATCATAATTTGAACTCTAATGTTGATAGACATTGTTGTAATTGTTTAAAGTTGGAAACCAATGTTTTGAGTGAACGGAAGTTTTTCCAACTGCATAATATTTGAAATAAAGTTTGTTCAACTTCTCTGACGGTTTTTTTTTCTCTCTCACTTTGAGTACAAATACTTATTAAAATGTAAGGCTGCAGGGTTCTCAGGAGTATCTATCAATAAATTGACAATTTTTCAATTATATTTGTGTCCCACTGCTTCAATTCTTACTAATTTACAGCAATCAAAACATTTTAATGATCAACAGGGTACTTGTCAAGGTTGTCCTTGAAGTCCGTTATTTTTTTACTTAGCATTAGAACCTCTAGCAATTGCTGTTTGAGAAAACAGAGGTTTTATTGGGATCCATGGGAATGGCATTGAACACAAGGTTTCCTTATATGCAGATGATCTTTTGGTTTTTGTATGTAATCCAGATGATTTTTTAATCAAGCATATACCAAGCAAAGCTTTGCTTTGTTATATTATTCAGTTTTCTGGGTACAAGTTGAATCTGGGTATTCTCATTGTGAAGGATCAGTATACCTATCTCAGTATTACAACATCTTTTTAAGGAAAAAAATTCTTCTTTATTTAATCAGGTCAAATTACTGCTATTGAGTTGGTCACCTTGCTCTCATTCCATGATTGGTTGCAAAATGAACCTTTTACCTAATTTTTTATATCTCTGCCAATTTTCATTCCCAAATCTTTTTTGACTCGCTTGATTCGCTTACATATGGCAAGGAAAATGCCCCTGTTTAAATAAAGCTCATCTTCAGAAAGCTCAAAGGAATGGTGGATTGGGGTTTCCTAATTTTAAATTTTATTGGGTGGTCAATATACATAATTTACTTCTTTTGCTACTCTTCGATAATCTGCTTGACTGCCCTTCATGGATAGAAATGGAACTGAATTTTACTAAAAGAACTTCTATGTTGGCAATTCTAGGGTTTTTAAAAAAATCCTCTTTAAACTAACTGATAATCTGATAATTAGCCAAAGATGGACCTCAAATCTTAATGTATATTTGGCTTGATTATACAGCACACATATCAATGTCCAGATTTAATAACGTGGTGACCTCTTTGGATAGATCTATATTTTCTAACTCTTAAATATTCAAAATATTTACCAAACCAGCACATTGAAATAAAGGCAAAGTCTGTAATGGGGTAATGCTGTGAGACATATAAATTTCTATGTTATTTTTTTAAAACAAAGCTTACTGTGTTATTGTACTATCTAGATAATGTTTCACCATTATTGAAGCAAAAAGCACTGCAGATTCTTGAACAAAATGAAGTCCAGAAAGTGGACTTGTCTCAAGTGGGGGGGGGTTGTGGTGGTGTGAAATTGTAATGGGGAAAATATAATCGGTGCACTTCTAAATTTTGTGATTCATAAGATGGTTGCTCTTGCATTTATATTTCCCTCAGGTATTTTTAAAACTGATTAAAATGTTAAGTAATATTCTATAAATGTAGTTTAAAAAAATTGACTTTGGGAAAATTCTTTCTGAATTTATTGTAATACTGTAATATTAATATTTCTTGCAGAGAAAATGGGTAGGACTGTCCATTGGACAGGAAGTGGAAGGTAGGTTTCATTTTGTTTGATTCATAAATTTTAGAGTGATTATTCCTGAGGGCAGTGTAGAAATGTAAAGAATTTTCTTTTGCAGCAAATTAAGGTTCATCCTATATGTAATGAATGCTCTTTTGGGTGTCATTGAGATCAATATTTGCTTCTGTTTATAACTTGAATCTATGGTTATGAATTCAGAACTTGAATGCCAGATTGTATTTCATAATCTCAGAGGAAATTTGTGAACTTAAAACCAATTGGCAAAAAATATTTGTATTGAAATATCTTTGAATGATCAACTTTAAAATTAATTTGTAGTTTGGAAAACATGGTAAATGTGTGATTTTTGTTTTGAGGGACCACTAATTTAAAAACAAAATGAGTATGAGGCAATATATCAAGTATCGCATATGACTTTTTAAAAACTTTAAATGGCACCTACCTACAACTATTGCCAAGATCTGGATTCCATGGGGTGAGAACAGCTTGAGGACATATACGAATGAATTTTCAGACATTGAATGCCATTATATATTGTTGGATGGAACTGCACATGCTGAAGCTTCAGGGTATCAGCAGGTCAGATGAATGGAAGTCTGGAGCAAAGTCTTGAGTGGGTGCTCAACGTCTCCTGCGCTGTTTGTGGATCCCACTTTGGCTTCTGGAGCTACCTTGGAACCCACAACACTAGAGTGGCAGCAAGTCATTCTCAATCTTGAGGGACTGCTGAAGATAAAGGTATTCCAATAAAATTCCATTATGTTGAACACAGGCATTGCTCTACATCTCAAAATTTCCAACTCCCTGGAACCATTGCTCTTCTAAATAAGTGAATAGATTGTTGTATTTTTCAGTTTAAGATATGGAGTGGGACTTGCATGTCAACAATCTGTTGAGTGAGGGCATAACAGCCTTGAATTTAATTCATTTCTAGAGTAGGGATTTGAATAGTCACAAGACCCTAAATTCTGGAATTATTGTGCAAAGTTCAGGAAGCGCAATACTAAACTTGCGCTGTAATTGTGTTGTCTTACTCTAATTCTTTTGCAATAGTTGAAAACTATGGTTTTATTGAAAAGTAAACCATGATGGATGATTCCAACAAATATTTATTAATTTCTTTCAAGGTGTTATTAACCACATTGAATCCACATGAATTATTGTGGTAAAATGATTATTGAGAAAAATGAATTGGTTTGGACTTTCACATAGGAAAATATTCAGAAACCTGTTTTAATAGGGCAATTTAAATGTAATAATGCACTGCAGCAATTAATGTCAGTAAATTCTTCTAATTGCTGCTGCATTGTGACAATCTGTATTTGGAAGGAACTATATGGAACAACTATGACTTTGCATTACAGTTCAAACAGTTCATTTGGGCCACGATATATTTAAGGGAAATTAATGCCATGAACTTGAAGGGCAGTAAATGTCCAGCCGATGATCAAGGATTTCCTGTTTTTTCTTGTTTTTTTTGTAATGACCTCTCATTTACTTCCTCTGCTTTCACACCCAGTCCATCAACATATTCATAACGAACCACTTGAAGTTGAGAGTCTGAAATTGGAATGCTTTGAACTTTAATTTCTGTCCAGGGATGAGCCACATTTAGATCACCAGAAAGAACATTTTGGGAATGCAGGAAGAGAAATTGACTATTCAATCTTTAAGCTTGTTATGTCATTCATTAGGCCATGGGTAGGCAATCTGCACCCCAGTGGGTAGGCAATCTGCATCCCAATGGGTAGGCAATCTGCATCCCAATGGGTAGGCAATCTGCATCCCAATGGGTAGGCAATCTGCATCCCAATGGGTAGGCAATCTGCATCCCAATGGGTAGGCAATCTGCATCCCAATGGGTAGGCAATCTGCAGCCCAATGGGTAGGCAATCTGCATCCCAATGGGTAGGCAATCTGCACCCCAATGGGTAGGCAATCTGCACCCCAATGGGTAGGCAATCTGCACCCCAATGGGTAGGCAATCTGCACCCCAATGGGTAGGCAATCTGCACCCGAATGGGAAGGCAATCTGCACCCCAATGGGCAGGCAATCTGCACCCCAATGGGCAGGCAATCTGCACCCCAATGGGCAGGCCATCTGCATCCGAATGGGTAGGCCATCTGCACCCGAATGGGTAGGCCATCTGCACCCCAATGGGTAGGCCATCTGCACCCCAATGGGTAGGCAATCTGCACCCCAATGGGCAGGCAATCTGCACCCCAATGGGCAGGCAATCTGCACCCCAATGGGCAGGCCATCTGCATCCCAATGGGCAGGCCATCTGCATCCCAATGGGTAGGCCATCTGCATCCCAATGGGTAGGCCATCTGCATCCCAATGGGTAGGCCATCTGCACCCGAATGGGTAGGCCATCTGCACCCCAATGGGTAGGCCATCTGCACCCCAATGGGCAGGCCATCTGCACCCCAATGGGCAGGCAATCTGCACCCCAATGGGCAGGCCATCTGCATCCCAATGGGTAGGCCATCTGCATCCCAATGGGTAGGCCATCTGCATCCCAATGGGTAGGCCATCTGCATCCCAATGGGCAGGCCATCTGCTCCCCAATGGGCAGGCCATCTGCTCCCCAATGGGCAGGCCATCTGCACCCCAATGGGTAGGCCATCTGCACCCCAATGGGCAGGCAATCTGCACCCCAATGGGCAGGCAATCTGCACCCCAATGGGTAGGCCATCTGCATCCCAATGGGCAGGCCATCTGCATCCCAATGGGTAGGCCATCTGCATCCCAATGGGTAGGCCATCTGCATCCCAATGGGTAGGCCATCTGCATCCCAATGGGCAGGCCATCTGCATCCCAATGGGCAGGCCATCTGCTCCCCAATGGGCAGGCCATCTGCATCCCAATGGGCAGGCCATCTGCATCCCAATGGGCAGGCCATCTGCATCCCAATGGGCAGGCCATCTGCATCCCAATGGGCAGGCCATCTGCATCCCAATGGGCAGGCCATCTGCATCCCAATGGGCAGGCCATCTGCATCCCAATGGGCAGGCCATCTGCATCCCAATGGGCAGGCCATCTGCATCCCAATGGGCAGGCCATCTGCATCCCAATGGGCAGGCCATCTGCATCCCAATGGGCAGGCCATCTGCATCCCAATGGGCAGGCCATCTGCATCCCAATGGGCAGGCCATCTGCATCCCAATGGGCAGGCCATCTGCATCCCAATGGGCAGGCCATCTGCATCCCAATGGGCAGGCCATCTGCATCCCAATGGGCAGGCCATCTGCATCCCAATGGGCAGGCCATCTGCATCCCAATGGGCAGGCCATCTGCATCCCAATGGGCAGGCCATCTGCATCCCAATGGGCAGGCCATCTGCATCCCAATGGGCAGGCCATCTGCATCCCAATGGGCAGGCCATCTGCATCCCAATGGGCAGGCCATCTGCATCCCAATGGGCAGGCCATCTGCATCCCAATGGGCAGGCCATCTGCATCCCAATGGGCAGGCCATCTGCATCCCAATGATATCAACTTGCGTTGGCTCAGTACTCA